>NW_026515635.1:0-93528 GCF_000738915.1 Nematocida ausubeli
TATTCAGCAGCAGTAGTAAACCATCTAGTAGTAGTTCTAGCAATATTTTGTCTAGTAGTCTACCTAGTAGTCTATCTAGTAGTAGTAGTAAACCATCTAGTTCTAGCAGTAGTAAACCATCTAGTTCTAGCAGTAGTAAACCATCTAGTTCTAGCAGTAGTCTGTCTAGTAGTAAACCATCTAGTAGTAGTAGTTTATTCAGCAGTAGCCTGTCTAGCAGTGGCAGTAGAAGTATTTCTATTAGTAAACCATCTAGTTCTATTAGTAGTAGTAGTAAACCATCTAGTAGTCTATCTAGTAGTAGTCTATCTAGTAGTAGTAAACCATCTAGTTCTAGTATACATATGATGTATGATGAAATATATTCTGGTGACTCTGACTTGACTAAGATGTTTCCTTTGTTTGCTGCTAATCTGATTACTTCTGTTGCTTTGTGTGTTGCTTCTGTTAGTTCTATTGATTATTTGCTGTCTAAGTATATTCCTAGGTACTCTATGAGTATATTCCTTCTGGTGTGCTTGAGTGCATCTTTGCTTTCTATTGGGATTACAATGAGAAGGAGTCTTTTGGTCTCTAAGTCATCATCAAATCAGTCATTTTCTTATGGAGTGTCATTGTGTGCATTGATGGTATCTGCTTGCCTTGGGGTCAGTATAGCATCTGCATGGGTGTGCACTGTTCTTAAGATATTTGGCTTGCACAAATAAACACTTAGATTACACTTTCACTTTAACACTTTTTACTTCTCTCTTGTTTCTGTCTACTGATACATTCTTACTGGTGCATCCTTACTCGTGTATCTTGAATTTTTGTGTTTTAAACTTGACTAATCTGCATATTTAGACTACTCACATATTGGATTTTTATGGGATCTTTGTGGATTTTTGGTGGATTTCTGATGGTTTTCTTGTGAATTTGTGTTATATGGAGTGAATTTCTGATGGTTTTCTAATGAATTTCTTATGAATTTGAGTTATATGGGGTGTGTTTCTAATGAATTTCTTATGAATTCTTGTGTATTTCTAGTGAATTTCTTATGAATTTGAGTTATATAGGGTGAATTCCCTGAAGTCTTCTATTATAACTACTTACATATGAACCTTCATGAATCCGCCATGGCTAATCTACAATAAATATAAATATACGAGATTAAATAGGATAAATATGCATTTCTATTTGTCTTACAGTATACTGCACAGTATATTCCTGTTGTACTTTCATAAATTCATTTTGTCTTGTTCTGCCTGGGTATAAATCTCTTGCAAAAGTATTTTTATTATGGAGCAATTTGCAGTGGATGACCTTGTAATTAAGTTAATGGCAAAGAGGAAGGAGGTCATGCACACACTCTACACAGCATACAGCCAGAAAATAGAGAAGTTTCTGCTGGATAATCCAGGGATTGAAGCCATGACAATAGAAGGATACTTAAACAGAATAGAAGAGAAGAACAAAGAGAGAGAAGAATTACTGCAGAAGAACATGCCAGAGAAAGAAAGAAAAAGAAAACAAGAGATTGAGCAAGATAAAAGAAGAAAGTCAATGATAGTCACATTCGATGATATGTCATTTTCATTTGGAAAGGAAGAACTAGAACAACTCTCAGGGAAGGAAAAACCAGTCGATCCAGAAGTGAAGAATATTCTTGAGAAAATGAACAGTCTCTTCAAGCAACTAGGGAAGACAAAAGAAAAGTAGATAGATGGATAATAAAGATAAAGTAATCTCATGAATATAAATATATTATGATTAATATCACATGATTAGAGTACAAGAGTGCATTTATGTCTACAGTGGGAAATATGTCTAATAAAAAGACAAAAGAGACAGGCACCCACTCTTATTATAGTTTTAGACTACTGTCTAATATCTCCTTTTGGAAATATAAATAACGGAAATATTTATATTTTTATGGATATAGATTTATTCCGGGTTGTATGTTTATACTTTTATTCTGGGTTGTATGTTTATACTTTTGTTCTGGGTTGTATATTTATACTTTTATTCCGGGTTGTATGTTTATACTTTTATTTCAAGTTGAATTTATTCTAGGTTGAATTTCTGTTTATATTTGGGTTATATTTCTATATGAATTGATGCTTATATTTCTATTCTCATTATGGTTATACTTCTATTCTCTTTATTCTCCTTATATTCCGGGTTATATTTCTCTTTGTTCTAGCTATATACACTCCAATTTACAACATAACTGTCAAAAAGTATGAAAAATTGAATATAACCTGAATTTATTAGCTATGTGCTGAACTGGCACTGAGAAGAGCACAGAACCTTCTTTACAATCACTTGCCTTCCATCTAGGGAGGTCTGATTTTTCAGAAGAATTCTGGGTTCGTACGTAAACCATTTGTTGCACAAGTCGCAGACCTTCCCGTTTTTTGAGAAGACGCACTCCTTCTGGAGCCATGCCCCAGGGCCTGGCATAATGTACGCATTGCATAATTGGTTTAGTGTAGGACACTTTTGTGGTACAATAATCTGCTCTTTTTCATACGGATTTCCACTTGCCCGCAAGGTTGCCAGTGCAGGAAACAAAGTAAACAGCTTATAAGGAATATTTCTAAGACGATTTTCGCTTATATCTATTATCTCCAATGGATACGTTGTACAAGGGTGCACTTGCATGTCTAATTCCTGCAGTAGGTTGTTTTTTACATTAAGATATCGCAGTTTCTTTAAGGAGAATATAGATGCAGGTATGTGCTTTAGCTTGTTGTTGCTGAAATCAAGCTTCTCTACCTTCTCTAGCTTGCTGACCCAAGAACCAAGTTCTTCTAAGTTATTTCTATATACAGGTAGAATTGTGAGTCTTTTTAATGCACCAAGGTCTGGGAGTGTCTTCAAGGCATTGTTCCCTAGGCCAAGTTCCTGAAGAAGATGCAATTTTCCCATTTCTGCAGGAAGTTCCTTAATTTTGTTGTTGCTTAAATTCAACCACACAAGCCTGGATAGTTTGCATATTTCCTTAGGAACTGTCACAATATCGTTATTACTTAGATCTATCTTTGTGAGATTTTTCAGAAGAGAGATCTGTGGGGGGATTGCTTGCAGCTTATTACTGAAGAATCCAAACTTGCACAAAGATGTCATCCCGAATACGCACTCTGGGATTGTCTCAAATCTGTTCTCACTGAGACCCAGGCCTGCTACATTCTTTAGATTCCTTAGGCTGTCAGGCAAATCTCTTAGTCTGTTGCGTGTCAGATCTACCCAGGTCAGATTTGTTATCTCACCCATTTCTTCAGCCACAGACTCAATCCAGTTGTCATTTAGTGCTAGCCTTGTTAAACTTGTCATGTGCTTTATCTCACTGGGAATATTTCTAATTCTGTTGTTCGAGACTATAAGCCAATTTAATGTGGGTGAAGTGAATACTTCTTCTGGGATCCTTTGAAGACCTTTTTTACCTATATCCAGTGAGAGTACCTTTTGCTCTGTCTGTGTCTTATTAATATAGCTTACTTTACCTCCCATTTTTTGTATCATTCTGTCTGCTTAAATATTCAGGCGAAACCTAGTTTCATTGCCATGGTGATTCTAGTTTGGCAAAATAAATAGACAGAAACAGAGAAGTAAAGTGCTTTTATTTGTCAGCGCATGAGATATTTGGAGTGGTGCAATGGGTTTGTTTAGTTATCAAAAAGATCTGGGTATTTTCCCATTTCTTTTATTGCATTTCTGAATAGATTTTCATCGATTGGTGTTTTGAATGCACTGTGTCCAATTACTTTTATGGAATCTTTTGATGGAGCACCAAAAATTAGCACTTTCTCGCCTTCGTATTCAGAAAGATCGTGCTTCATGGGTTCGTCCTCTTGGGAAAAGGATAAAGATACTTTGTAGTCATCTGCTCCTTGTAGGAATATGTCTTCTTCCTCTACTAATATTTCCCCTAGCACAATAATCTCCTTCTTGTCTGTTGGCACGTCTTTTGCAAGTTCATAGTACATGAAGGAAAGAAAAAAAAGAGAAGATAAATGGGAATATTCCAAGGACGTATAAATAAATAGTAATATATGGCAGAAAATGAATATAATATTAGGCTATGCATAGTGTATATAAATATGTGGCTGTTCATTTTGTTGTATATATTGTGTGTATGTATTTATGTCGTTTTTTATTGGGTTTTTACTGGGTTTTTATTGGATTCAAGATAGTTTCTGCTAGAACTTGCTGTGATAATATGAAAGAGAGTTTGTTTAGGGGTGTATATTGGTATGTTTATGTGTATATTTGGTTAAATTTGAGTGTATATTGGTATATTTAGTCTAAGTTTTGGTTGTATATTTGGGTAAATTTGAATTATTTATTTTAAGAGTTTTAGGAGCCATTTATGTGAAGCTGTGCTTGCTGTTTATTTTCTGAATATTTTTGTCTCTGAGTCTCTGGATATTTTTCTCTTACTCTTTGAGTTTCTTTGCAGTGAAAATAGTCAATAATAGTCAATAATAGACTAATACATCTCCATAGTATGGATCAATAATAGGCCAAGATAGACTAATAATATAGACTAATATATCTTCATAATATAGGCTAATAACAGGCTAATAACGGGCCAAATTAAATTCACTCTGGATTGACCCTTTCTTTCTGTCTGTGTGTTTATTTTGGCTTGAAGACTGTGAGTAAATTTGAGCTAAACCGGTCATCATCCAGTAGCTGCAGCGTGGTGGCCCATCCTCCGCGTATTCGAAGTTCTTCACAGAATCCATCAGGGAGTTCATTTGAGTATTGTGCTGAGTTTATGCCTAGCTTGCTTGTCTCTCTTACAAGCATTGCTGTCACCTCCTCAGATAAGATGTACATCTCATTCTGTCTTTCATCTTCTTCTATCTTAATTCTCTTCAAGTTCATGAAGAAAGAGAAGATCTCCTGGGCATGTTCTGTGTTTGAGTGGAAGATAGACTGGACTGCATCAACTATACGTGGCTGCCTGTACTCAACTGAGATCCAGCACAAGAATGAAAGAAGACTTAAAATTCCCTTTATATTCAAAACTATCGTAGTACGTTGGTAGATTAAAACTAAAATAGCAGAGAATATAAGACGTATCTCTGTGTCTGGGTGCTGTCTTATGCCGCAGACTAATCTCTGCTTGAAAAAGAGCCAATCCACGCACTCAGGCAGTTCTGATGACTTGCAAGAGAGAATGTACTTGAAGACAGTTCTTTCCAACAGGGCTGATCTATTACCGCACTCCAAGAAGTCCATTTGCAGCATAAGAAGCAATGTACCCCCAAACTCAAAAAGTCTTCTCTCTTGCTCTGCCACATCCATGCTTATATTCCCTAGGATAGACCTATTCTCTTCTATTCTGGATAAGTCAATTGAGAAATCCTGTCCTTCTGTGATGCATATCTGTCTGGCTTCCAAATATGCCCTAGGGTACCCTCCTTCTTTGTACTCTTCTGGTGCACCCCACTGCATAACTGCACTGTACTGTGCTACAGTTATGATTCTTGCAATTCTGTAGAAGAGTGCTTCTGATATTCTCTCTGAGAGTTTCTTCAGGAGAGACAAAAATGACACTGGAATTTGTCCTCTGCTATATCCCTCTAAGTGCATCAGAATCAAGCAGACTGGTGTGTCTTCTGTCAGTTTTATTTCTTGTTTAGTGGCAGACCCAGGGGAGGTGATTTTCTTTATTAAATCGACAGTTGGTGAATGTTTTGAGCAAGAAAATACTTCTTCGTACGTACTTAACCCCAGTGCTACTAGGGCACTTGCGCATCCTGTGAGTTTTTCAATGTCTTCTGGTGATTTGTGCACCATGTGAAATATTTCTGCTATAATCTCTTGTTGCACCATGGTGTTTGAGGTTGTTTTTGCAAGTGAATCCAGTACTGCCTTAATCATGGTTACTTGTGCTGCATGGTCATCAATGAATATGGAGAGCAGCAAGGGAATAAATATTTCATTTTGAGAATTATTTCTTCTGCATATAAAACACTTCTCTCTACTACTCTGTGCATATTCTATTGCTTCTGCTGCCAGGGATGAAATAACTGAGATTGCTTCTTTTCTTACGTCTCTGTTTGTGTCTCTGATTCTTTCCAAAATTGCCTGTTGTATTTCCTTTAGGTCCCTTATGCCTTCATGTGCTGCTGTCTTTAGTATTTCTTGTCTTACTTGTGCTGATGTATCTTGTAGTCTATTTTTCCATATAGAGACAGCACTTTCCCGGATGACTGCACCAGATGCAGATGTATAGAAGGTGCTTTTTGACTTTCTGTAGAGAATCTTTGGTACCTGGCACCTGATCCATTGTGATCTGTCTTCAGCAAGTGTTTCCACGTACTTAAGAATTTCTTGTCTTACAGATGCTTCTTGCACGAATTTCAAGAACTCCTTTTTGTCTTTGCTGCTTTCTGTTGCTTGCTTTATGGCAGCCACTGTGACAACTTCTTTATTCAGGGAGTTAAATCTCTTAATTATCTCTATTTTTGATTTTTTCGTTGATAAAATTATCTCCTTAACGGCTGGCATAAATAGAAGAGGGTACTTTTCAATGAAAAACCCAAGAATTGAAGACCCTTCTGCCACTCTCTTCGCTATTTTTAATTTTATTTCTCTCCCTAGGTCTTCTTCTTTTTCTTCCACTATGGACTGAAGCATCTCTAGACTCCACTTCTGGGAAATATTCAGGAGGGAAAGTTCTGCTAGATTATTTATGGTTTTTACGTCTGTCAGCAGGCTCACCATCCTGTAACATGCTATAATCTCAAGGATCTTTTTGTCTTCTGCTTGTTTTGGTCCTCTGTGAATTATTTCTTTGAAGAGCTCTTTCACTTGCTCCAGCGTAAATGGATTATGGGGCGCACCAATCCTTAGTGTCTCTATCATGGAATACAAAAGATATGGGGATTTTCTTGTCTTTTCCGTCTTGCCTGCAATTGTGATTTTGTGGCCTAAATAGTCTATGTCTTCTTCTGGTGCCTCTTGCTTTATGGCTGACAGGATTTTGTACATTTCCTTTGGGGGCTGTGCTGCTGCTGTGCGGATTTTGTTTTCTGGTGTCATGGGCTTAAAAACTTCAAAAAATATGTAGGAAAAAAAGTGCGCTAACCGGGAATCGAACCCGGGTCTTAACCTTGGAAGGGTTGCGTTCTACCATTATACCATTAGCGCGCACACTATTTTGTGCGATGGGACGCTCTCTGGGGAGGGGCTAAAGTATTTAAGTCTTTTTCTATTTTGTTTTCATGCCACGGCCTGAACCAAAGAGCACTGCAAAGCCTGCAAATATGTTTGATGATAGAGTAGTACGCCTGACTAAAACCGTAAAGCCCCAGAGTGTTGCACGGCCAATTCCTGGGGTTTCGTCTTCTGTTCTTTACAACGAAGAGACTGGCGTGCTGAAAGTGATTAAGTTCCAAAGTGGATTTGGGAAGGCTGTAAGGAGTGCCCGTGAAAAAATGAAACTGTCCCAGAAGGATTTGGCTTCAAAGATCAGCAAGCCTGTCCATGCAATTACAGACATTGAGAAGGATGATGCTGTGTTTGACAAGCTGATTCTGCAGAGACTGGAGAAAGTGCTGGAGACTAAGTTTGAAGCACGCTTTTCGCAGGGAAAGTAGTTAAGAACTGCATATTCCTGCAAGGCAGCTGTATTCCTGCAGGGATTCTTGGTCTTAAGCAGTGCAGCCTCTGCTACTGACTATAAGATAGAATGAGTGCCTTGTAGAATTCTCTTTTAGGCAGAAACCCAAAGAGGTCTTTTCTGAAAAGAGTGTCTTAAGAGGGACTGCCTGCATGAATTCTTTGAGAAAGATTCAATGGCATAAATAATATCTAATAAACAGCTATTTAAATTATGTCTATTATAGGGTGTTTAATATGGCTATATTTTCTTGTGAATTTAGTCTGTGTGTTATAAATATTCTTTGTGCTATTATGTTTCTATGGAGACTGGCTTACTATGGAGTATTTTTGTGCATTTTTGGTGTATTTTTGAGGTATTTTTGGGTTATATATGAACCACTCTAGGATCATGTACATCTTTAGGGTGTTTATGCATTAGAGTCTTTCTTAAATGGTGTATCTTTACTGTGTAGGCATCCTTTGATGGTGCATTTAAAATATTCTATTTCTATTTCGCATATTTAAATTGTTTAAATGGGGAGTGAATTAGTTTAAAATGAATTTATTTGGATATTAACACTCTGGCTTTGTTATTCCTATACTCTCCAAAAAATCAGCAGGCCTTTGATTGGCTCCCTCTGCCACTGCATCTAAGATGTTTTTGAAGTGCTTTTTGACCTTTTTCTTCAGAGATACTTTTTCCTCTAGCTTCTTTTCAAGATTCTTTTTTTCTGCTGGGTCTATTACTCTATTGCTTCCTGCAAATTCAGCGATCCTTGCCTGCTTTATACTTAGCTCTTTGCAGATTGCCTCAAATTCCTGCTTCATGACCTCGTCAGCTGGGTACATAAGAAGCTCTCTTTTCTCCTTTCTCATTGCATTCACCACTGCCTCTATCTCCTCCTTTTGCGCCTTCACCTCTGCTAATTTTACGTCTAGCTCTGGTGTTTCCTCGTTGTTGTCCTCTTCTGAGTGCACTGGCAGATAGACTGCAGTTATGCCTGCTCTTTTCTCTACGATTTCCTTGTCCTGTATTAAGTTCAGAAGAAGTTTACGTATGGTGGTCTGTCCCATTGCAAATGGACCTGTTTGGAAGTTGTTGACTATCTCGACTGTATTCAGTGGCTCATTTCTCTCTCTTATAAATTTCTTTATTTCTGCCATGTTTCTGTCCAGCATCTCATCCTCCACTTTTATTCTCTTGGCTGTCTCTTTTTTAGCTGCTCCTTTCTTGACTGCTGGCTCTTTCTTGACTGGCTCTTTAACTGGCTCTTTCTTGACTGCTGCTTTCTTGACTGGAGTCTCCTTTGGCTCTTTTGGTGTTATTAGTGCAGCTACGCTCCTTCTTGTTGGTTTTTTATATTCAAAGTACTCGAGGTTCTCTGCATCGAATTCATCTTCAGAAGGCTGTGCATTGCTTTCTGGGGCTTTATTTTCCTCCTCGTCTTCCTCTTCTTCTGGTTGTTCTGGCTCTTCTTCTTGCGACAACTCAATCTCTTGATCTGTCTCTTCATTTGGCATCACCTCTGGCTCTGTCTCGCTCAGAATAAGCTCATCCTCTGTGCTGCTTAATATAATGCTATTCTGCATGTTTTCTTCCTCTTCAGAAAGAACAGGGCTTCTTGCTGGCCTTCCTCTTTTTCGGGGGGATGCCGAGCTGCTATTGCTGTCTGCCTTCTTTCTTTCTTGCGCTTTTCTCATAGCCATAAATATTTTAGTCTTTGAAAATATTATTTCTCCTAAGACGTGCTAGACTAATTTCTTGCTATATGAGCTTTTTTCGATTATATGGGAGAAGCACGGATACGTCTGGGTGCTACACTTTATTCTCTTCTGCATAAGAAGTGCCTGTGTTTTTTGTGCTCGTCTGCATTCTAATTTATCTATTCAAACATGGCTGAAATTGGCACTAATTGAATAATAGGCTCTTTATGGTATATGCACTGTTCTTTTATGCTTACTCTACCAGATTATACTTCGTATTGATATGTTTATTTTTGTGGTTTTCTGTTTTAAAATCCTGTCTTATTTCTTGCGATAAATTAATGTAAATATCTTTTCTGCACCTTCCTGTATTCTCAACTATTATATTTAAGTCTTTTGTGTCTGTCATTGAATATTCAGATGGTCTCTAATTTTTGTCATTTTCTGAATTTCCCATGCTCTTCTGTGCTTTTTGTTTTTATTTTAAAATAAACCCATACATAAAATAACTATAGTCATAGAAGTATGAACATGTTTAATTTCTCGTTTAAGAAAATCAGAAAAATATAAAATATGCACAGATAGAACTAGCCAATTAGCAGATTCAGTCCACAAAATCAATATATAGCCTTCTTTCCGTCTCCTGTATGTGCATTCTTCTCCTTCACATAAAGAGCATATGTCTATTTTAGGCAGCGCATATGCACGCGCATGCAAAAGCCAAAGAATTCGGGTTATGGGTAAAACATTTATTATGTAAACTATTTCCGAATATCAAGAATGATTGGTCGTGGGTCAGAGCTGCACACAAGCAACGTGTTGTTTTTTGGAGAAAACTCAATCTGATAGATTGCAGCCCCAATGTCAAACTCCTTCACCAGCTCGTTTGACCGAATGTCCCACAGTTTCACCACAGGATCAAGCCCACCTGATGCCAGAAGGGTCTCGTCCTTTGAAAAGTCTACTGTGTATATGGGCTTCTCGTGGCCTATCAGGAAATTCAGGGCTTCTGATCTTTCTGGCGACCAGAGCCCTATTGTAGCATCAAATGACCCAGAGGCAAATATGTTTGTTGCACTTGCAATGGAATACACCTCCTGCGTGTGTCCTGTCAAGACATTCAAAGGATCCTTTTCCTTGAACTTCCATATCTTCAGCTTTTTGTCGTCTGAGCACGAGATAATTCTCCCATGCATCTCTACCATGGAGTTTATTTCTCCATCATGCGCTGCCAGCTTGACTATTTGGTTTTCCTGGCTGTGCTGGTCTATGCACGCAAGTGTTCCATCTGCGCTGCACGTCATAACTCCCTGCTCCATTGACAGAATATCCATAATTGGTCCTTTGTGAAGTGGCCAGGTCTTTACATCTACAAGTGAATTATTCTCCACCTTCCATTTTTTACATAAGCCATCCCATCCTCCTGTCAGCAGCTCCTCACCCTTCAGCGAGACAGCAACAATCGGCCCCCTGTGGCCCTGCTGTGCCTTCCACTCTTTTCCATTTTTGCTCACAAAAAGCTCTCCATTATGCGTTGTCCCTACTACAGTCGTAGCCTTCTTTGTGCCCCCGAAAATAGAGTCTGACTCAATTGCTACCCCGGTTATACCGTGGGCATTGTTTTGGTTAATCCCTACCTTCCACTCTTTTCTTACATTCGGCATGGCCCACAGCCTCAGCAAACAATTCTGGCTGCCTGTCACCATTTCTCCATTCTGCGCCCATGCACACAGACTTACATCGCTTTCCTGAGACTCTAAGTACACAGGATGAATTTCTATTTCCTGATCTATGCACATGTGAGGCGATGATATGCTGTATTTTGATGTGCACTTTCGGATTCCAGTGGCCATATTTGAGTGTTTCTCAACATATTCCATTTCTATTCCTTTTATTATATAGTGCTTTAGTGCGTCTCTTTGAAGCTGCGGCACTGCGGGGTTGTCTTCTATCATGCTCTCGTGCCCAAATACATACGATGCATGGGAATATCCCTCTTCTATAAGATATCTATAGACCAGATAGTTCAGCTCTGTGCTTGTCAGTGTAATCATCGGAAAAAAATAGTAAGTCTTCCACTAAATATATTTCAATAATGGGTACGTTAAAAAGACCAAAACACACAGAAAAATACAACACAAAAAAACCCGAACCCAAAATACCCTCCGTACAGCCAAAATTACAACCCACAACAACCCCTCAGTAGATCACACAGAATCCCTTCAGACCTAATATTCAGAAACCTAGTTCACACAAATTCACTCACTCCCAGAATAAACACAAGCACTAAAAATACCTTCCCTAATATGTATATAACCCTGAATAACCCGAATAACTTTATTCTTAATATATTTTGTCATAGTATTCTAATAAAACACGAAAATAAAACAGCAATAAGACTGTATTAATATACGGAATATTCTTGTGAATAGAAAGTATAAGTTTGAAATTATAAAATTTATTTGTTATGAGAGCAGGCGATATACTTAGACTAGTTCCCATGGCTGAATTAGTCTTCTGCAATGAAGACTTTGAATACTACAATGAGATTACCTTCCGAGAATTATGCACTCAGGCCCTGCAAGCCATATATCTTCTGACTAGTGCGTATATGGTCTGGATATCTGTGTCTATTATCTGCAACACAAAGGCCCCTATTGTGGTTGTTCTAAGTGAAAGCATGTACCCTGGGTTTGACAGGGGAGATATTTTATTCTTGGCTAATGTAAGAAATAATTACTATGCTGGGGATATATGCGTATTTGAGCTGGCAAAGGATGAAATCCCTATTGTCCACAGAGTAATAGATAAGAGATATTCCATGAAGGAAGTTGTCCCAAAGGCAGAAAACAAAAAGGATCCAGTGCTTAATCACTTGCAGTACATGACAAAAGGAGATAACAACCATTCAAATGATACCTTCCTGTACCGGGAGAAGAACATTAATCTTATAAATACAAGTCACATGAGGAATATTGTATATGCAAGTTTCCCTTTATTAGGGATGGTGACTATTTGGGCTGGGTACTGGAAGTGGGTTAAGTATGCGGTTATTGGTATTCTTGCTATGGATGTTATGTTCACACGGGATAATACATTGAAAATAGCTAGGTTCAATGAGGCACAAGGGAAAGAAGAGGAAAAGGAAGAAGCAAAAAAGGAAAAGACCCAATAATTTGCATATAAATACTCAGAGACATACAAGGTGCTCTGTGTATCTGTAGATTCCATGGGACAGCAACAGACCTGAATGCTGCAATAAAGTTTCTCTTTAAGTTTTTGCACTTTCATTCATAGAGTCATAGAAGGATTTCTTTGTTTTTACAAGATACGTGCATAATTATCTAGTGATTGGCAGGCGTAAAGGGAGAAATATTTCAGTGAGAAAGATATTAGTATAAGATAGTCAGTAGATAGTATAAGATATTTATCAAGGGAGGTTTATTTTTGTCACTTAGATGTATTTATTTCTTGTGAAATATTTCTTATTCTTGGTGAATATATATGTTGGAAATATTTCGTATTCTTAGTCAGTATATTTAGTCATAGTGAACCTTTCCTATTCTTAGTCAATATATATGGTGAGTATATTTAGTCATAGTGAACCTTTTCATATTCTTACTGAACACACGCTATATTCTATTAATATTTCATAGAATTACATCTAGTATACGAAGAATATTTTATATATAACGACTATTTTGTGGTCTTAGAATAATTATATGTGGGGTTTACCATAGACTATATTATGGACCTGTGTCTTGAGTGAAATATTACTCTTTGGGCTTGTCAATTCTGAAAGTGTGATTTTCTGAACTCTTCTGAGTAAAATGGAAGAGGCTTCTCAGGGACTAAGACAGGATTGGTTTTGTGCTCATTGATATTTCTGTTCCATCCAACGGCTGTTAAAAACCTGGTTCTTTTCTGGGTTTTTGTAATTTTAACTGATTTCTGCGGGTGCAATGAGAAAGTTTCTCCAATTGAATCTACCACGCACATATTTCCTGTGCATATTCCTGTAGAAATATCAACAGAAACCACCATAATATGGTCTCCTGCTGTAAGTGACAGGCCGCTATATGTAAATTCAATCTCTGCTGAAAATACTGTTTTTGTTTGGATAATTGCCTCAATCCTGTAAGAGTCCATGGAAAGTGAAGAGATGTAGAAATTTCTGGAGATAAATAGTTGCCTTGGTGTAATAAATATGGAGACTTCTGGGTGTGCAGAATCACTGCATATAAGACCAATGACAGGAATCAGTGGATCTGAAATTTGAAGAAAAGTTCTTATCACATTCTTATCAATCTCAAACAAAAACGCATCTTCCAAAGAATTCACAGAAATCTCATGCGCACCTGAACTTGCGCCCATAGAAATTTCACCTTTCCCCAAGGGTGCACTATCAGCCAGCTGATATCTGTATCTCCAGTCTGTCATATTTGTCCAGTCCTTGCGCTCTGCTTGTTTTACGATAAAAGGGTGTCTTACGTCCACTCCAAAAACTATATTTTCGAATTCCTTCTGGATGGTCTCTGAGTCTACAAGTAATTCCCCTGTAACTCCACTTTCCTGGCCTAATTTCCTGCATATATCCATGGTAAGCCTATTCTCCAATTCAATCCACTCTTCATCTGACCTTTTTTCGTGCAGTAAATTAACTGACTTTTCTGCACAAAGTAAAGAGTGCCTAAGAATAAGCGCAGTCCTAAAGAAATACGTATAAGATGAAAGAGTACCCGTATACGCAGCATATACATTCTCTAATGAGACAGGTATTTTTGTCATTTCAATCACTAAATTGCACGGTATGAATACGCAAATAATCCCTGACTTAGAAAGAAGAGAGTGCGTCTTAGGAAGTGAAAATGCATACTGAATCCTGTTGCAACTGATAATTTCATCAAGAGACTTAAGGATCTGCACTAATTTTGTCTCTCGCTTGAATTTGCTGCGATATACCTGTCCTGTGTGCACATTAAGACAGACTACTTCAGTTTCAGACAGTTGTAAAAAAACGGTTTTATCAGAATACCTGAACAAAGACCTAGGATTAAATAAAGAGGTTTCTGCTGCAGTATTAGAGTACCCAACAAGCCTAGATGCTCTGTTCTTTAAGACCTGCAAGGCACTTAAGTTCAACAGAGACTGACACAGTGATTTGCTAATTAAATCAGAGACTTCTATGACTGATGGGTCAGTGGCTTCTACAGAGTATTCACACCTTAGTAGATCTACTAGGACAATGCACCCAAATGGAGTGTGAGAATATTTTGAAGCAGACTCAGACATATACTGGACATATTCCTTGCACTCTGACTGTACAGGGACTGAGTCAATATCACTCCATCTGAGCCTAAGTGCTACCCAGGCAGAATTAAGCACCTTGTCCCTGATTTCGAATGAAATGCAAGGGAGAATATTTTCACTAAGTGATGTCTCTGAATTTATAACTGAAATTTCCGTTATATTATGCTTAAGGATTGCTCCTTCCAAGATACTGATTATTTGCAGGACTATTTGCTTGTGTATTTCCTGCCATAAATTGCTACTGAATAATTTCTCATAGCTTAGTCTAAGTGAAGAGAATTTTCCATGCATGGGAATCAGTGTCTCTGGGATGGGCGTATTGTGTCCCACGTTTATTTTGCTGCGGTTTATAATGGGACTCCACCAGAGCATAAACATTTTATTTGGGAGCCTGGCTGTTTCGCCTATCTGCGCCTTTGTCCTTTGTGCTGTAGAAGTATTCGTCTGTGTGTGGCATATAATTTGCTGCACAATAAGTGGGTCTTTATTTTCATCTTCTACAGTTAAATTTGTCTCTTGTGTGTTCCATGCTTGTCTGACAGTCCTGTATAAAGTGGCGTGATATTTTTGTGATTTTTCTGGTGAAGAGACAAATTTAACTGTAGAAGATTTCAATGAAAATCCATTTGTACTGTGTAGTAATGCATTATATCTTGTCCATATGACCCAGTATCCATCGTGCACCTCGTTTGTCCATCTTTTTATTCCGGATGAATTATAATTTCGAAGTCTCCATCCTGTCTCACACCTGTGCATCTTTGATTTATGCATGAAAGCATGCACCCGTGGTATACCTGCGTGTTTTATCTGAATTCCTTCATTTTTCAGGTCATTAAATAACGTATTTACTGAATCCATTATATTTTCAGGTTTTCCGTTATTTAAAACTCCAAGTATTCTGCTGTACAGTGACTGCGAGAGTTCTATTTCATCTGACCACGTGGATATGCTCTTAATAAGAACAAGATGAGAAATGAAGCCAAGACCACCCACATCCTTTCCTGAGTAGAACATCACATTAGGGAACCTTTTTTTCATCTGCGTATTCACTGTCGACATAATTCTTCTTTTAATCTTTTCCTCAAAGGCTTCAATTACCTGAAAAAAGTCCGTTGTAAGAGTCTCTCGGAAAAACAAAATATTCTGAGTCACCAGGCGGTTCCACCTGTCTACTGCAATTGCAAAAGAGCTTCCTGCTGTGTCATAGTATATCTTCCTGGCGCACAACTGAAACTGATTTAGTGCTTGCTGTGATGCCTGAATTGAAGCAGATTCGTGTGACAGGCGTATGTCAAAGTCACCAGCAGAGAGTACAACAGGGAATGCATCTATTAGGGTAGAGGAGAGTGCAGACCCGAATATATTCTGTATATAACTTCCTGCAGTATCTTGTGATTTTTTTAAATAGGAAAAACCCGTTGGAAACTGATTTGTCTCTCCATTCACTGCAGAGAATTCTTTCAGAATGCTTTCTTGTGGATCTAAATCATTTATAATACAAGGCACAGAGAGACCCTTCAGCCATTTCATTTTTAAAAGTTCAATTGAGAATAGATCTTTTGTATGTAGAATGTACATGGTACTGCTGCATCTAAAGTACTTAAGTACTGCACTTTCTGCTTCTTCTAATAGAAGTACATCAATTCTTTGCAAAATAATTTCACTCACAACCGAATGAAATTCCAGTCCCTTTGATAGACCAATCCTTTGCATCGATGAAATATCCTTATACACAAGCGTACATGCACTCTGTGCTACAATATATTCAGATATGGTTTTGTCGCATATTTCATTAAGAAGAATCATAAGAGAGTCTCTGTCTATTTCATTCACCAGATTCACCAAATTCACAGAGGAAAAGTACACTTCAGAAGGACATGCTCCAGGGACTATTTCTTGGTCATGTCTTTCTTTTGTTATTCTTTGCATCTCTTTTGCATATTTCATAAGGGTGACAGGCAATGGTTCATCATCAAGTGGTAGTGTTTTTTGTGCAATTCCTGAGATATGTATATGGTAAGATATAAGGTGCTCTAAATATGCATCTACTACTCTTTCTTCAATTGAGTATTTTTTGGTTATATCTTGTCCGTACTCTAACAGTATTTTTACTGTCTCTTTTTTTTTTGAAATTCTTTTTGTCACCCAGGCGAGTGTCTTAGGTAAATCTACTAGAGAATTTCTCAGAAATTCTACTTCTTTTTTTTCTTCTTGTTTTAGGTGTCTTTTGTATGTACTGGCTAGCTTATTCAAGGAAACTTCTAAAATATCATATAAAGTGTCTTTCTTGTAGGTTTCTAATGCAAGAAGATCTTTGTTCTGATCGAAGGAAATCCGTTGTAAATCTATTGGTTGTTTTTTCTCACCTGAAAACTCTTTTTCCAAGCATATTCTTTGGGTTCTTTTATTCAGAAGCATTGCAGCCCTGAGCATCCTTGATTTTATCTTTCTAATTTCCTTTTTATTTGATATCTTGCATTGTACGTACTTGTTCCATTGTTCTATTGTTTCTTTACACCAGAAATTACCTTTTTCTTCTATCTTTGATATAAGTATTTCATGAAGTCCTTTTATGCTTTGGTGTTCTTTTAGTGGAAAGTACCTTTTGTCTGCTTCTTTTCTTATGTACTCCTCATAAGAATCTTCTCTTTTCCATTGCTTCCATGCGGATTTCATTATATTCTTAAGGACCTGCTGATTTATCTGCTGTAGATCGACTATTCCTGAGATTGCATCTAGAATATCTTCTTTAAACTGGATATCTTCTGCTGACTTGACTCTTTGCTTTGTTATTTTTTTCTGTCTTTTTCTTCTGCCTTCTCGTCTTCTGACTACATAATCTGCCAGTCGACTTGAAAACAAAGGAGCACTCCCCAGAAGAAAAAGTGTCCATATACGCCATGTCTCACACCACATCAAGTCATAAGGTACTTTTGTCTTTTCTTTCTGCAAGCTAAGAATTCTTGCTATTTTTGACATCTCAGAAATCTGCTTAATTGTAGAGTACTTGTATCTGTATATGGCTGTATTTACGCCTATCTGAGTGAATTCCTGGAATAAATACTCCAGTGACTGGTGCAAGGTAATTTCCTTTGAGTTTTTTTTCTCAATAATCCAAACTATTCTGGAAAGCAGTTTGAAAAGTTCTTGTACAATGTGAAAGGTCTGTCCCATGCGACTTTTCTTTTTCTCCTTTGTAGTAAGAACCCTTCTCCTTTCAAGTGCATAATTATCAGAAATATTTAAGTACTTGATTTTTCTTTCGGTTATAACGTAATTAAGTATATTTCTTCCATGGTGCACGTACAGCCTAGCAAACTTACTCCATTCCATTGTGCTTTCAAACTCTTTTTTCGGGGATTTATAAGGACTTTTACTGGATATTCCTGGATTATTCTGTTTTTTCCCATGGGATCTCTTTCTTTTTGTCTTTTCCCTTCTCTGTGTTCTCTCTAATATGACACTATTACTCTCTCTAGACATAACCCTTCTTTCATCGCATTCTTCAGAAATAATTTCATGGGAACCTGCAAATGGAGAAACTATGTCCTTAGAGAAGTCACGTGCTCTGTTATAAAGAAGAGGGAACAGTCTCTCCTTATTTATTTTTCTGGATATTTTCATCTGAGGATATTTTTCTCTTAGTCTCTTATACTCGTGAATTGTATAATTACTTCTTTTAACACTGTATATAAGACCAGACACAATCCCATCTAAGATATATAGCCATTTACACTTATAATTTAGACTATCTTCACTGTTTTTGCTTTTGCATCCTAAAATTATCCCATCTGTATTGTATGCGCATGTGACAGTCTTTTCAGTTTCCCATGGCATGGGAATTGACTGGATTAATGTTGCGATGATTTTCGGGGAAATAACCAGACCATCCAACAAGGCATTCGGGTTCCTTCTGGGTGGGTCTGTAAGCATCTTCTCCAAATATACGCCAGGAAGAGGGACTATCCCATGAAATACATCTTCATTTGTGTCTTTCATTGTAAAAATTTAAATAAACCAATTCCTGTTATATTTAGTCAGCATGCTACCCTACAGTGTATTCAAATCTACTGAAAAATACTCCAGACTAAATACACTGTGAATACTAAGGTGGATTCGGGTTATTCGGGTTAATTTTTGGGAAATCTTTTGGGTTATTGACATTCCCAAATAGGGGAGAAATTTCAGCCAAGAAATATTAGTCTAAGGTAGATAGTAGATAGTAGATGTCAAATGAGTTTTATTTATCACATACTTGAATATCTAGGATTACTAGGATTTCTTTTGTATTTCTGTTGAATATATTTCTTACTGCTGTCATATTGCTGCTTCTATTAATATTCTCTTACAATTAGTAGGTAGTCTTCTAGTATACGAAGAATATTCCGGAAAGTGAAATATAATCAATGGACTCATTGAGTCCCAGAATAATGAGAGATTTTACCACAGTCATTCTAATTTCAGGTTATTTTCAGGTTATATACACATAAAGTACACACAAAATACACACAAAAACAACAAGTTTCCAGTGATATAACCCGAATAAAGAATATGTCATTTTTGTTGTAGTTCTATCCACACGCTATAATCCTTCTATATTTATAATAATTTATGACAATTTATGATATAATATGCTTATTCTTAGTCTAATCTGTATCTGTACACTTTTTATTTTCGAATATTTTTAAAGAATAAGTCTCCCTGAGTATATATTCTTTGAAGGGTTTTATTTAAGCAAAAATAATAAGAGCAGATTGATATGTAAAGAATTCATTAAGATGCAAATATTAAGAACATAGTAAAGCCACACATCATTATTACCTGGGTATACGAGTCAATTAATTTCACTCTGGAATATTCTTCGTATACTAGAATACTACATTGCATGAAAATATTAATAGAAGGCAGTACATGGCAACACTAGTACAAAAAACCACAGTCATCAAAGATATTCCAGTATATAATATAACTCGAGATATCTTAACAAATATCTACTATTTGTTTATATACTACTATCTACTATCTGTTTATAGACTACTATCTACTATCTTTTTACAGATCCAAAATAATCTATCTATGAATATATCTATGAATATACCATTATAGTGCAAATACTAACGTAAATTATATCCATATTATAATATACTAATATATTCAGTAATAATTGGTAATAATTAATATATTCTAACAGGTATTTTTCACATAATAATTAATATGGTATATTCTAACGTATTTTCATATAAAGTACTTTAAATTTATTCCATGGTACAGTTAGGCAGTAATGATGTACCTGTCATTTCCTTTGGAATATTCTGCTGCATAAGATCAAGAATGGTAGGGGCTACATCACAAAGAGCTCTGTCCTTGGTGGGTGCAAAGTCAAATTGACCATTTCCCTGAGACAATTCATCCTTGTAGTCTGTACTTCTGATGATTATAACGGGTACTCTGTTTGTTGTATGTGACTTAACTGTGCCCTTTGCGTCTTTCATTATTTCTGCATTCCCATGGTCTGCTGTAATCACAAGATTGTACCCGTGCTGCTTTGCTGCACAGTAGATTCTGTATACTTCATTATCAACAAACTTAACTGCATCCATTGTGGCTTCAAGGGAACCCGTGTGCCCAACCATATCACAATTCGCTAGATTTGCAAGAATAAAGTCATCTCCACTTGCAATACTACTGCAAACAGACTCTGCAACTGCAGCTGCCATCATCTCTGGTGCTGCATCAAAGGTGTGCACCTTTTGGCTCTGGTGAATAATTCTTTTTTCATGCTCCCTGCAGACATCTTTCCCACCATCAAAGAAAAATGTCACGTGAGCTTGCTTTTCACTCTCTGCAATGCGTGTTTGCTGCAGACCTAAAGACTCAATTACATCACCTAGTGCATTATTAACGGAAGGCCTTTCAAATAGAACTTTTTCAGTTTTTTGCTCATTGCATACTCTTGTCATAGTATACACATTCCCATAACTATTTAGTCTATTGTATATTTGCTTGATCCTGTCAATCCGGAAGTTAGTCAGGACTACAGTGTCACCCTCTTGTATTCCATGGGAAGAACAAAATGGCACAATAAATTCATCTGTGATACCAGAAGAATAAGAAGAATTAACGTGTCTTTTTATGTTCTCTAGGCACTCTCTTCTGGAGAGACTTTCAGTTTTCATCTTTTCAGGTAGTTCGTTTTTTCTGTTTGTGATTGCAGAAAGTGCTTCCTCCGTGCGCTCTTCCCTTCTGTCACGGTCCATACTGTAGAATCTGCCAGAAACAGAAACAACCAAAACATTCTCAGGGACACTTTCCATCAACAGATCCAAATATTTCAGGTACTCAGAAGGACGCGTATCCCGGCCATCTGATATTGTGTGAATATATACAAAATCACAGAACTCTGCAACTAAAATTGCCATATCCCGGATATCCATCCAGTGGCCATGTATGCCTCCGTCTGACAAAATCCCAAGTATGTGAATTTGAGGCAGTCTAGTACCACTTAGGAACAATTTCTCAGCTAAAGACAAAGGATCACTAGAGAGTGTCTGTCTAATTCTTACACTATCTTGTTGTACAATTCTACCAGAGCCTATTGTTAAATGCCCTACCTCAGAATTTCCCATAGACTCATCTGATAAAAGACCCACATATCTCCCATGCGCATACAACAAGGCACTATAGTACGTCTTACACAAAGATTCCATATACTTTGGTCTCCCTAAAATAATCCCATCTTTTATTTCTGGGTTTATTTCTTCATTGTATCCCCATCCATCCAGTACCACTAGACAGCACTTCTTCTCATTTATTTTAATCTTCTGCATTTAATTAAGTGCTAATGAAAATATTTGTATTAAATGTTGGTTATAAACCTAGCACCAATTGATCAGTCAGGACGTAGTCTGGCCATAGCCCAGTATCTTAAGAAAAACAGTCACTCAGTTACGCTTGTATCATATAAAGGGGCCAGGGATTATTCTGGCCGAGTAGAAGACAAGTTGAATATTTCTTATATCCGGAATATTCCGACTAGAAATAAGCCCATCCTTGTGAGACAGATACTTATTCTGATTAAGTTCGTATATATATCAATTATGAGCATGGTTCACTTGTATAAATACAGGCTTAATTTGCATACGCATGGCTTGAAGGAGTGCCTGACTAATTGCAAGTTCTATAACAAAGGGGGCACTGTGATATTTGTTGTACCACCAACTCTAACTGTCATATTTCCATTAATATTCTCAAAAATACTGGGAATTAGAGTGATCATAGATTGGCACAGAATATCCGTTGGGTTCATGGAAATATTTGACAGGCAGATTGCCAGGTGCGCAGAGAACATAACAGTCACATACGACATGCAGAAGTACTTTATTTCTCACAGAATTAAAAAACCCTTTCTTCTGACGGATATTCGCCTAAGGAAGGCACTCACTAAGAAGGAAGAGACAAAAGACAGAAAAGTCTGTAAGAAGAAGTTCTTTGCATATTTATCAGAGAAGTATACGGAGTACAAGGAGAAGCTAGATTCAATAAAAATAGGTCAGCAGATTGGAATATGCAGCACAAGCTGCTCACAGGAAGAGAATATTGAAGGATTTTTGGAAGAGTTGAATACACTTAATATACCACAAGGGGGTGTACTATTTATAACGACAAAAGAGAAAATAGAATGCAAAAATAAAACACTGCAAGTGATTCAGGTATTCCTGGATTATAATGATTATTTAGATCTCCTGGCAGTTGCAGACTTCGGAATATCCACTCATGTCTGCAGACTTGATTTTCCGTTGAAAATAGTAGATTACATGGATAGTGGTCTAAAGGTACTGGCTCACAGTAGTACACCCAGCATAGGAAACAAGAAAGACCACAGCAGAATAATCAGATATACAAATAATATGAATATGAGAAGGTGCCTGGCCAGGTTATTCTCACAGAACAAAGGAACCATGCGAATTGAAACAAACAAAATAGAAGAAGAGAGTAAAGGGTAAGACAAATATACTGCAGTAGTACAAATTAGTCTAAATAATCATAATAAAGCGTATGTAATAGAGTATTCTTAATATTCAGAAGAAAGAGTACTGCAGTAGTACAAATTAGTCTATTTTTAATGGAAATATATTTAGAAGATGGAAAGAAGACTCTAAAGACAACAGATCCATAGATCCTGGGTAGTAGGAATATGTGATTTATCTATATTTCTGCTGGAAATTAGTCTAGTAGAGTGAATTATAAGTATATTTTATTCTGTATATGTTTATATGCACTGTATATATGTCCTTTTTACTTCATGTTTATTCTCTTCTACTGTTCTACTGTTCTACTGTAGTGCTTTAAATTCTTCTATTTCTGAAATTATTTCTGTTGTACTAACACTCTTGTAGTAGAAGAATAAAGAAGTATTTAGTCTATTACAGTACGTATTTAGTCTACTTCGGGTTATATTTAGTCTATTACAGTATGAATGTGCATTAAAATAAGTCAATATAGAATATTAAAGGACAATGAAATTTATTCATGATTCATGCAAGAGAACAAGTATATATGCTAGGGTTAATGTGCTTGTATATTTACATATTTTTGGTCTAGCATATTTTACTTCGTATTTCGTACCCATAGAGTATTTTCGTACCCATAGAGTATTTCTGTACCCATGGAGTACTTCAGATGGACTTATTAATACTCTTACTGCAGTTAGACTAAATAGACTTATTACATTTAGGATTACTTCCATTTAAATCATCAGATAATTCACCACTGCCTGCATCATCACTTGTATTATTTCCATTCTTACCAAGAGAGAGTTCTTTATTATCCATTTCACGGAAAATCAATGAATCACTAGATTTATCTGGACTCATAAACTCAATTAGTCCTTTCCTTTGCTTTGCTCGAATACTAAATGGTGATTCTTTATGGATAATTAATGAAGAACTACTGCTATCATCTCTTTGATAAAATCTTCCTTTTACATGTAACAAAGGCTTTCTTCTGGTATTTTTGTCTTTCTTGGTTCTGTCTGCATTATCATTTGGATTCTGTTCATTTTCATCAGGTGATGGACTCTCAATACTAGGCAATTCATCCAGAAGCAGTGAAGTACTAGACCTATCATCTTCCTTGTTGCGATTTGTTCTTAAGGGTATATATTCCACATGGTTTGATCTGTAGACTCCCTCACTACTATAACTCGGTTCAAATAGTCCTTCATTACTATTATGATTCTGTTCAAAGAATTCCCTTACTCCTTTGTTTATTCCTTTGATTATTGGGTATTTTAATCTTTCACATACAATATTGACTATTTTATCGATTAGATTATCACTTATCTTTATAGATTCATTAGTCTCAGGGTCATTTAGTTCTTTTTCTTCATTTTTCTTATCAATTTCATCTTCTTCCAAGAAGTTCTTTCTGACTTTCCACTTTAAAAGGGCATCTTCTTCATCTGCAAGTTCAGGATGTTCATGCTGCCACTTCAAGAAGTCATTTTGTTCTTGTTCTGATAAGAGGTATTTAGCTTGCTGTAATAAGGCATTTCTCTCCTGGACTGAAATGGCATTTTCAGCTCGCCTGAATAGAGACTCTTTAGTGATATTTTCACTTATACTCGGAATATTTTCACTTCCATTGAATACTTGGAAATCTCCTATTGGCTCTGGTGTAGTACTATGGATTGGACTGGAATTTGCTTCATTGAGATTATTTATGGAAGATGCAAGAACCCCTACTAAGGGTATATATGAGACTGTCTTAGTGTATCTGACTAGATTTGCAGCTATCACGCATATGGAAGAGATTAGAGTACTCTTAAAGGCAAATGATCCTAATATAAATCCTGCTATACTGTAGTATATTATGCTAATATCATGTGCCATTATGCAGTAGAGTATAATTGTATGAAGTACAATAAGAAATGACTTTATGGATAGTTCTTTCTTTGAGGCTTTCATGATACTTTTGCAAATAATTCAGATTTATATAGGAATAAGAGCGGGAAAGATCCCGCCTTTTCCAAAAAATATCTAATCATTTTTTGTCACTTCTGCTTTAAACCATGGAAGTGATAATAAAAGTGAAGATGCAAGATGGAACTAATAATAGATCTATGTGCTAGTAATACATGGTAATAAGCAGGTCTAATTCATGTGATACTTTAATATGGCATATTCTAACGGAAAATACCAAGAATAAAAATGTCTCACTAGCATATTAATAGTTCACAGTAGTAATACTAGACTAATTAATTAATGAGTAGATAAGGGATAATGGCTACCCTACTAATATATCTGACTAATTAACCAGTGACTAATTAATGACTAACTAGTGACTAAATAACTAAGAAATATTCACTAAAAATATTCACTAAAAATAATTAACCACTGAATAACTACTGACTAACGATTAAATAAGCACTAAATATTCACTAAATATTCACTGACTAATGACTACTAAATAATTAATGACTAATGACTACCCTACTAAATATTTACTGACTAAATATTTACTGACTAACGATTAAATAACTACTAAATATTCACTAACTAACGATTAAATAACCACTGACTAATGGCTACCCTACTAAATAATTAATGACTACTAAATATTCACTGTCTAAATACCCCACTATATCCTCTATATACTAAATATACTATATACTCACTATATACTAATTAATTCGCTGCATATAAAAATAATTAATTATTTTCCTACCATGCAAACAAAAGAAGTACCGCACTTGCAAATATCCACAGAGCACTCGTATATACATATAATAAGTGCTATAATTAACGTAAAAATAGATATATTAAATGATGATACAATCTTAACAGATGAAGGCAAGAAAATAAAAGGACCTGCCAGGTGCATCTCGCACTTACTCAGAAATACAGACGTAGATGAACAGACACTCACTAGCATCTCAAATGTAATTTCATTAAGACCACAGCAGATGCTGGCTTATGTAGCAGCAGGACCAGCAGAAAGAATAGATAATTTATTGGCAGTTGCAAAGATAAGAAAGTGGTTATTTGAAGGACAAATTACAAATAAAGTATCTGACCATTTAATTAACAAATTAATAGAGATACATGACAGGTACCAAGATATATATGTAAAATATACTAATGAACTGTATATACATAAGGACTTAGTCAGGCCCATTGCAGAATTCTACAAGATAGTCATTCTATCAGGGAGGATAGACTCTATTATGGACCATCCTGAGGCAGACACACTTTTCATTGAAAATGTAGACTTTAAGAATGAGAAAAGGACTGTAGTCAGTGGGTTGAAGGGTAAATTTGAGAAGAGTAAATTATTAGGGGCCTGCTGCTTGTTTGCCGTTAATTTAAAGTCAGTTTCCTTCAAGGGCACAAAATCCTTTGGGATGATATTATTTGGGAAGGGAGAAGGAAGTGGGTCTGTCATATTCACAGGCAGCAATGGGAGTAGACTAGGTCTATTAAAGTATCCTTTGTGCAAGTTGGTGCCATTTGATATTTCAGTTGGAGATGCATCCAAGAGGTCTCTAGAGGTATTCTTCCAGGGTCTGAATATACGGGGGAGTCAGTTGCTGTATAATGGCCTGGAGACAGAAATAGATGGGGAGACAGTGACTGTCCAGGATGTGGAGAATGGGATTGTCTCATAGACTGTTTATTGTGGGGTGCATAAGGCAGTCTGTAGTGGGTTATAACAGTATTTAGTCAGTCAGTAGTGGGCTATTAGGTTATAGCGGGATTTAGTCAGCTACAACGGTATTTAGTCAATTATTTGACAGTTATAATAGTATTTAGTCAGTTATTAGTCATTTATAACAGTATTTTGTCAGTTATTTATCTTAAAAATGACCATATATATCTGCACTTAGCCAATTACAACAATATTTAGTCTATATACTCATATATAACCGTATTAAATAAATATTTAGTTTAATAATGCGAAGTGTTTAAGACCAGACTATTTAACAAAGCAAGAAGATACAACAAGATATAACACGAACAAAATCTATCATCTGATTTATTTAATCACCATACCGTATATATCCACTTATAATGGATATAACCAGATATAACCAGAATATTAGTCATTTTTGGCTTCATAAAATCACTTATAACAGTATATTAGTCACTTATAACACATATTAACCATTTATAACATATATACCCATAAACTAACAGTATTTATAACGTATATTAGTCACTTATAACAGTATTTATAACGTATATACCCATAAACTAACAGTACTTAGACCATAAATATAACGTATATACCCATAAACTGACAATATTTAACTATATATCCTGTAATAACCTCTGTGTATTAAATAATAATCATATCTGCAATGCATCAATCCATGCCCTCTTCTCATCATCCCCTAGCACTGCATTTGGTGCTGTCTTGAATAACCCATCAATTACAACAATCTCTGTGCTTGTTGTTTTCGAGCCAACAAAGCACGCGAAGTCATTGATCACCAAGCCAGACCCTATTACATCTGAGCCTT
The DNA here is from genome assembly GCF_000738915.1 of Nematocida ausubeli. Classification (NCBI taxonomy): domain Eukaryota; kingdom Fungi; phylum Microsporidia; genus Nematocida; species Nematocida ausubeli. The sequence continues at coordinate 27,134 of NW_026515635.1, forward strand.
TGTTCACTGTCCCGGGTACTACCCTTACATTCAAAAGATCTGATAATTCTGCAACTTCCTCAGCGGATGTCTTAGAGCTAACCAGCATAGCCGTATTATTCATAGCTGCATACGAGCCTACTAAGCCATTCTCAGCTAAAGCATACTTAAATACATCTACGCCTAATACGTCTGTAATCATATCCACAGTCTCAGAAGAAACATCAGGATGCACTAGTGCACTGTTGTCGTTGCAGACAATAATATTTCCTAGGGCATTAAGACGCTCTTCAATACGCCTGACCCTAATGTAATTAGGAAGGGAATTTCTTAAGTGCTGTAGTTCTTGGTCTGTTGTACTGGAAGAGACAAGCAGACCCTTTGAATTTCCTACTGTCTGTGTGCCTGCCATTCTTATGCCATTAATTGTCGTTTGTATAACGGGAATATTTAAGACTTCTTCAAATGCAGATACAAAATTAGTGTTATCTGTGGCTGCCACTAAAGCATACATATTTGTCATCCTTACGAATGCGCCTATTTCTTGGGAGCTCTCAAAGCTTATTCTTTGACTCATAAAAAATTTGCAAATCTGCGTATTTATTTAGTCTTATACTGTTGGATTTGGGCGTATACTGTTATATTTAGTCGTAATTGGGTGTATATTGGTGTAAGTAAGTGTAATTAGTCATAAACTAGTGTATATTGGTTATATCCTGTTGTATTTAGTCTTATACTGTTGTAAGTGAGTGTATATTGGTGTATATTGGTGTATATTGGTTATATCGGGTTATATTTAGTCATAATTGATTAATATATGGTTATAATTAGTACTATATACTGTTATATTCTTGCTTTCGGGTTATATTTAGGATATTAATATGAATATTTGTGTATTAAGTCTTGTCATTTTCAGGAGGGGGTGGAAAAAGTCTTGGCAAGTTTATAAAAAGGGGCGTAAGTCTTGGAGAAATGGATTAAGTCTTGTCATTTTCGAGAAGAAGTGGATTAAGTCTTGGAGAAGTGCCATAAGTTCTGGTAAAGTGGAAAAAGTCTTGTCACTTTCGAGAAAGAGTGAAATAACTTAAAGTCATAAATATAATGTACTAAGGCATAATTCACTATAACCCGAATATAATTCACAATTAATTTTACTGTATATTAAATGTGTATTACTAGATATGGATATATTGCAGTTAATTTAAAATAAATTGACATGTTAATTAACTGGTTTAATTATTCTGGAACTGTCAAAATGACTTTTATTTGGGATAAATTAATTAATTATTCAGCTGTAGATTATCTTGCATAATATGTGCATATACTAATAATAGTCTAACTCACATAACCCGAATTACAATAAAATTAGTCAGAAATACAACGTAATACGACTAATTATAACAATATTTCACTTATAAACACTTATACTACAATATACTACTAAATACAACAATATATAACCCGTATAACAGGATATAACTAATTACAACAGGATACAACAATATACTACTAATTACAACAGTATACAACAATATCCACCAATATCCAACAATATACTACTAAATATAACTAAATATAATAATATACTACTAACTACAACAATATTCACCAGTATCCAACAGTATACGACAATTAAATATCCAAATTTATTCTCTACTTCCTGTAATATTCATAGAACCTGTACAGTTCTGCCTTGATTGCCTCTGCATCCTTTATGGGCACTATTTCATACTGCGTAAAAATGACAGTCTGCAGGAACAGCATAGATCTAAATACATATTCTGCCATGGTGGGTTTTGCAGTTTCTGCAGAGAGCCCTTCCTCTAAGACACTTATATCAAAGCACTTTGCACAAGGCAGCCTGCTCCGGTTGTCTTTCTTGGCATCTGTCTGATTTTCTTGCTGTTTATGCGCACTGCATGTGATCTGTCCATTTAGTATGGTCTTAAGCCTCTCTGCCACGTACTTAAATTCCTTCATCCATTTTGTCTTGTCCCTGGGTGACTTCTTCTTCGGGTACTCATGGAAGTCTAGGGCGTAGTAGCCTCTTAGTGTCTCTGAGATGGGTGAATTATTTGACTCTTTCACTTTCTCCTGGGCCCTTTCTTCTGCTTCATTTTCGTGTTTTGTGATTTCTTCTAATTCTTTGTTCTGTCTCTCCAGTAGGGCATTTCTCTCTTGCGACCACTTGAAGAATTTCTCGAAGGCAGCTGGGTCCACTGAAGAAATTGACACGCCATAGGAAGATGTCTCTAAGAATTCCAACATATCTTCTAGTTCTTGCTCCTTTGTGGTTAGTGCTGTGCTTGCTAATTCTGGGTCATCCTCTGCATGCGGGTGCATGTCAATGGGTGTGAATGTTTCTGGTTTTGGGCCTGGCAGTTCTAAATGCGGGGGTAAATTACTGAGTGTAGAGAGGTGCAGGAGTGTACTCGATAGAGTATTTGGTGTCTTAATGCCCCATACGCTGGATATGCTTGTCTCTCCAATTCCTGCAATTTCTGGGGCTAGTTCTGGCTCTGTCTTATTTCCCAGAAAAGACTCACTCTCTTCCTCTTCGCTCTCTATGCTGTCGTATCCGTATATCATTCTTTCAATTATCTTGCTCTTCTCTTCTTTCTTCTTCTGTATTAGTAGTTCTATCTCTTTTGCACGTTTTTTCTTGAAGTGCTCTTTAACTGTCTCTGCTGCCCCTCTGTTCTTAAAGTATTCTTTTACCATTTTATTATATTCATGCTTCCAGTTGTTTGAGGTAATCTTAGCATAGACCTTTAAGTAAGCTGCAATGAATGAGGTTTTCTTGAGGCCGTACCGGGTCACTGCGTTCAGTAAGTGAAGACGTGTTGTTGTGGTCCACATTCCGTTCTAAAAAATTTTACGTTGCACTTTATGCTATAAACAAGCCAAATATGGAATAATTAATTTTCTTATCACTTTCATGCGATCATTTTAATATTCTTTGGGATAAAATTATCCTGTCTTCTTGCGGTTACGTAAAGATGAAAAACTTTTAGAAAATAGAATGCACATTTTGCAAGAAACACCGGTGGGATACGCACTCTTTAAAACTATGCCAATAGAATTAGAAGAAGTAGTAAGATATGCAGATACATCAGATGCAGTGAAGTCAATGGAGGATGCTTCAAAAGGCACACTTTCTAGTAGAATATTGAGTATTCTTGTGGACAGAAATGTAAAAACACTGGGACTAGCAAATAGTAAGCTAGCAGACGTAATTGAAGGCGCATACAAAGAGAAGGAGAGCAGTGTAAGGCTTGTTGTAGGTGAAGAAGTAGATGAGTGCATTAAGGAAATACACAGCAGACTCCCAGAACTCTTAAATGTCACAGAGAAAGAACTCAGCAGATGCTCGCTTCTACTAGCACACGCACTCTGCCGGGAGAAGTTGAAGATGACCCCGCAGAAGAATGACATGGTAATTGTGCAAAGCATCAAAGTGATTGACAGATTAGACAAAGACATAAACAATAAGTGCATGCGGATTAGGGAGTGGTACGGGATGCACTTCCCTGAGGTGGGTGAATTATTAGAGGACAACCACAAGTACTTAGAAGTACTCCAGAAGCACTTAGGAAAAGAGAAAGATGAATTTGCAAATGACGGGTCAATTTCAGATGAAATCAAAGCGTGCTTGGAGAAGACAATTGGGGGAGAAATAACAGAAGAGGACCAGGCACTAATTAGAGAGTCTGTTGAAACTGTTTTGGATATGTTTGCAGCACGTGACAAATTGCATGATCACTTGCACAGCAGAATGGAGAGTGTAGCCCCAAATATGCTTGAACTACTGGGGGCCTTGCTGGGTGCCAGAATTATCTCGCACGCAGGCTCACTGACAGAGCTAGCAAGACAGCCTGCTTCAACTGTGCAAATGATGGGCGCAGAGAAGGCCCTGTTTAAGGCCATGAAGGAGAAGAAGAACACGCCTAAGTACGGTATAATATATAACTCTACGTATGTGGGGCAGGCCCCCATAGAGATAAAGGGACAGATTGCCAGGACACTTGCCTCAAAGATAGCCATTGCCAGTAGATGCGATGCCTCTGGGGAGGAAGAGAAGGGTGACTACGGCGTGCGTGCCAGAGAGGAAGTGGAGAGAAGAATCGCAGCCCTGACGCAAAGAAAGAAGAAGCAGCAGGCATCTGCCCCACAGGCAGGCAAGTTCGCTATGAAGAGACCATCCGCAGGGCAGCACTCTTTCAAGAAACAGAAGTTCGCCAGATAGACCATATAGGCAGATATTAAGAGAGTCAGTTATTGGTTAATAAATAGCTTCATAAGAATTGGGGTATTTTTGTGCATTATTATGTAATTAGTGCTTAATTAGTGAATAGTTAGTGTGTTATTAGAATGTTTAATTAATTCTTAATTAGTTCGTAATTAGTGTGTTATTAGAATGTTTAATTAATTCGTAATTAATGTTTAATTAGTCTGTTATTAGTTAAATCGGTTATAGTAGTTTAATTAATTTTTAATTAGCGCGTAATTAATGAAATCAGTTATAGTAGTCTTAATTAATTCTTAATGAATTTGTTTAATTAGTCTGTAATTAATTCTTAAAGTAGTTTAATTAGTGAATGTAATTTATCAATTTCTTGCTGCTGTCTATGAAATATGTGGAAGTGCACTTCTATTTGGCACAAAATAAGAAGGAGAGTGTTCTTGTACTTCTGTATGTAGGAGTGTGCTAATTATAAATTCATTTATTATTGCATTTATACGTATTATACTATAATAAGTAATTGTGTAAATTAGTTTGGTATACATTAAGAATATAACCGAATATAACAAGAAATAGTAGAATATTATATATCTACTAGTAATAAACATATTATATCTACTTTACTATTTCACTACTAGACATATTCATATACTTCACTACTAGCCATATTCCCCTAGTGTATTTTCACTACTAACCATATTCTTCTCTCTACTTCACTACTAGACATATTCTTCTCTCTACTTCATTACTTCACTACTTCACTACTAGACATATTTTACTCACTACTTCACTACTAGACATATTCATATACTTCACTACTAGACCTATTCTCCTAGTGTATTTTCACTACTAGACATATTCTTCTCTCTACTTCTCTACTTCACTACTAGACATATTCTTCTCTTTCTCTCTATACTTCAGTACTAGGCATATCTTATGCCTCTGGTGGTAATACTATCTTTTCTATGCGTATTCCTGTGCTACTGCATACTACCCCGTATTTATGTCTGTCATGTGTCTCTGTTTTTATGCACTGCAAGACACCGTCATATTTTAGTCCTTCAACTGGCTCACTTAGTTCTACAATATAATCAAAGTACCCGTACATTATATCCTGCAATAAATATACAGGCACAGATATAATGCACACAGAATTAGTAGAACGCACTTTCTGCCTCAGAGACAAAAAGAAATTATTTGCATCATCTTCTGTCATATCCCAGAGGGGTGACATAAATGAACTAATTGACAGTCTTGTGTTTTTATCATTTATCTGTAAGTCTTTTATCTCTTGGATATTTGTTACTTCATTGTGCTTTGGGTGCTGTACTCGCATGTTATACAAAGTGTGGCTTGTTATGGCAGAAGTATTGCTTATCTTTGAGACAGTGCTGTATCTCCATGCAATTCTTTCCTTTGGAGAGCATGCTGTGCTTTTTGAGGGGGCTGCGTCTGCACTGGGAATAGACAGAATGGGATTATCCATGGAGAGGTGAATGACTTTGTCATTTTCCTGGAGACCATTTGAAATGAATATTCTGTGTATGCCTATGTGATATCTCACATTTTCCTGTTGAATTAATAGTAGAATATGGCCATTTCTTATTCCTCCCCCTAATAATACGTCTAACTCTGCAATGCCTGTGCTCTTTCTCTCGCTCTCCCGGTTTATCTTCCGAATGAACATTGAGTAAAAATATTCAGCAGAATAATAGAAGAGAGTGGGAATATTTTTAGGATATTCAATGCATTCGGGTTATGGGCAGGAGAAGATTGCTGCTGTAATTAGTCTTAGTGTGTTGTATTTGTAACTAAATATACTCAGTCTATTCCAGTTATATCAATATATTCGGGTTATGTATGCAGGGCATATACGAGTATATCCAGGCATAATATGGTGCTGTGGTTTAAGTATAGAAGTACAAGGGATATTCATAGTATAATTTCAATAAAGAATATTTTAAGTCTAAGAAGCATGTATATTCGGGTTATAAGTGTAAGTTAACTTATTATGTGTATATAGAAGGATATAAGATAATATAGCCTAATATAACCAGAATATAACCCGAATATAACCAGAATAGTCATAATACACTCTAATATAAGCAGAAGTAGTCAGAATGTAATTATAATTAAGCTAAAGTGGTCTGAAATAGTCGTAATATATTCTAATATAGTCTAAAATAGTCATAATATACTCCAATATAAGCTGAAATAGACGTAATATAGTCTAATATAAGTTAAATAAATATAATGTAATTATAATTAAGCCAAAGTGGTCTAAAATAGTCATAATATAAGCTAATATAAGTACATTATACCCCGATACAACCCGAATATAAGCTAAAATAGTCTAATACACTCTATAAATCATATATCATATACTTCAATCTATCATATACTTATTTGCCCTATAGGATTAAATAAATCACCCCTTTCCCTCTCTCTTCACTTTCTTCACTTTCTTCACTCTTTCCCTTTGCTGCCTAATTATGTCTAATTAATTTTTATTATTATGCACATAGAATTTACACAGTACAGAGAGGCTATGCCCTCCATGGTACAGCTACCCAGACTAAATTATACATACGAAGAAGTAAGTCATATTATGATACCAGAGATGCTGGATATGCATTACACTAAGCTGCACCAAGGATACATTGACAGATACAACAAGGCACAATCAGTTATGCAAATGACACAGCTCATATACACTCCAGAGAAGGAAGAAGAGAAGGCCCTTTTATTTAACCTAGGGGGATATTTAAACCATGCTTTATTCTGGAAGTCATTCAGTCCTGCAGAAGAAGCGCATGTTCCATCTGACAGGCTGAGCACCTTAATTGGAAACTCCTTCCCTAAGGGCCTCTGTCAGGAGATGGTGGAAATACTTCCAAAAATAAGGGGAAGTGGGTGGATATGGCTGACATATTGCAGAACCACAGAATTACTGCAATTAGAGACAACCATGAACCAGGACTTTCCAAGTACACCAATCCTGTTAAATATTGACTTATGGGAGCACTCTTACATGATGCAGTACAAGATTGACAAGGTCGAATATATTCGTGCCATGTACTCAGCACTTAATTGGAAGTATGCATCAGAGAGATTGGAAAGAATATTAAATGAATAAAAAATACTTTATTTACGATGGAAGTAGAATTACTGCAGGCCTGCAGAGAGGCACATTTGGATGAAAGTTCTATTCTTTTGGCAGAGCACATATTTAGGAAGGAGCAGACACCCCGTGCATTTCTGGGGCTTCTTACAGTTCTGGCAGAGACAAATAAGTACGAGGCCGTGAAGTGGCTGGTGCACAGAAGGAGGGAGTACTTTTTGTACGAAGAGATACAAAGGATCTACATTGAAGTTATGAAGAGACTGGGTGAGATATCTGAGATAGATGCATTTATGATGTCAAGCAAAAGGATTGATGAGAATGAGTGCATGCAGGACACGGAGGCAGGGAGTCGTAACTGTGCGTATACAGTGGACTGCCAGAAGACAGAGGGATATTCTAGTGTAGTTGGTGCAGATTATGCAGGGCGTGGGTACAGACCAATTAGCAGGCTTTCTTTGAACAGCTACTACCAAGCACTTATACAAAAGGGAAGTGAAGAGAAGAGGAGAGAGTGCATTGACAGGGCAATAGAATTTGATGAGAGAAATTTGGAGCCATACATATACATAGGCATGACTAAGTCGTACAGTGAGTTGGAAGGGTACATTGACAGGGTGCAAGATGCATCTGTTAGGGAACTGTTCAGAACCCTTCTTTCCAGCAGGAAAGAGTCTTTCTCACTTTTCTCAAGATCATTTCATACACCATTTTCATGCTGCAGGATTGCGAAAAGACTCTTCAATGAGAGACAGACAAGTGAAATATTTCAGATTGCACAGTACACGGCATCTGTGTATCCATCGCACTACTTCACGTACATTATATCTGGGATGTATTATATACTCATTGGGAAGCACGCAGATGGTAAAAGAGCCTTGTTTAAGGCCCTGCAGCTGAATAATTCGTATGGGATGGGGTGGATTCTGTTGGGATACTGCCAGGCATTCCTGTGCGAGAGCAGTAATGCAATTGCATGCTACGAGAAGGCGGAGGTCTTGATGGAAAGCACTGGGTACATGCCCTCCCTTGGGATAGCCCTGGAGTACCATAGAATGCGAAGTTATCAAAAGGCAGAAAAGAAGTATCTTGATGTTCAGAAGAAGTACGGCATGGAGTACTGCTTCAATCCTTATGTATCCTTGCTGGTTGTGCAGGGACGATATGATGAGGCACTGCAGCTGATTGCGGATAAAACATGCTCTGGGGAAAGAGCCCTTCTTAAAAGTGCCTGTTATTTGTTCCTGGATGAAACAGAAATGGCAGAAGAGGCCTTGCAGGATGTAAATATATCATACCACAGCAAAACGCAAAGCAAGTACTATTTGCTACTTGGCTACATACAGCACATGAAGAAGAAATATTGCGAGGCCATAGAGCTGTACCAGAAGGCTATTCTAGACCCATCTAAGCCTGCTGGTAGTTTAGTGAATGACCTGCTGGAACTTGCAATAAAGAACTCGCTGGAAGAGAATAATAAGAAGCTTGTGATGCAATACAAAGAAGATGTATTTGACTTCCTTGATCTGAAGGCAGACCTGCCTTTAGTTCTGTGAGGTGCCTGTTAATAAAGATGTTTAAGTGATCCTATTTCGAGTTATGTTATGTTATGTTTAACTGATAGTGTCTCTGTTATTTTTGACTGATAGTTATGTTATGTTATGCTTAGATAGTAGCTCTGTTATGTTTAGCTGATAATTCTGTTATGTTATTTTTAAGTGGTTCTATTATGCTTAGATAGTAGCTCTGATATTTCTTACTGCATATCACACGGGAATTATTTGTGCTTGTATGCATGTGCTTGTACATAAAGTGGGCTGTCCTGCAGTAAAGTATTTTTCATTTAATTTCTTGCTTTACTTTTGTGCCTTTTTTCTGGTTATATCTGGTGCACTCCAAGTTGAAATAACTGCACTTAATTAGCACACTCTTATAGGGATATTTAAGAGTGCACAGATGCAATGGCCTGAAATATCAAATTTAATTTTGACTCTGAGTACTTTCACTTAGGAAATTTACGGTTATTTGCAAGGTCTTATAACATGCGGGTTTCTTGGTGGTTGCAAGATGTAAATTGAGCCATCTTGGTGGATTCTTGTGATTTGGAGTAGCCATTCAATGGAAGCACTATGCGTGCTATAAAAGAAGCAGAATGAAAAATTTGGATGCAAAAAAGCCTTTTTGTCGTCATAGAAGGAATTGACCGAAGCGGAAAGTCGTCCTTAGTTGCAGCCTTGAAGACAAGTCTGGCATCGCACGGTGTTGTAGCAGATGTAATAAGCTACCCAAATAGGAAGAACATGACTGGAATGCTAATATCACAGGTTCTTGCAGGTGATAAAGAATTCACAAAAGAAGCAACGCACCTGCTCTTTTCAGCTAACCGGTGGGAGGATAAGGAGCGAATTGAAAATTTAATGCAGCCATGCGAATACACTCGGGTTATCCTGTGTGACAGATACATTCTTTCTGGTATATCATACTCCATTGCCAATGGAATTCCAAAGGAGTTTGCCATGGCATCTGACAAGGGAATGACTCTACCCGACCTGACCATATTCCTTGATGTTTCTCCAGAGACCGCATCTGCTCGTGCAGGGTTTGGTCTAGAAATATACGAGAAGAAGGAGTTTCAGCAAAAAGTATATACAGAGATGAAGTGCCTTTTGGACAAGTACAGGCACACAGTCATTCCATCTGAAACGCAGGAAGAGATGCATAGAATTGCACTGAAGCGTATTTTAGATCTAATTGCAGAATGATCTACTGTAGGAATATTTATGCCCTCTATGCGGGACTGCATAAACATGTGATCATGTGTGCAGTAACCTTTGAGTTAATTCAGGCTGTGCAATATGCACTGTATCGTGACTTGAAGGCTAGCCTTTATTCCTTGGGGTAAAGGATTTTGTAGCTGCTGGGCTGTCTTTAGTGCGCACTCTTTCAGGGCGTGCTCTTCGTATGAAGAATAAAGAATAATATTTGCAGGTGCAGTGCCATAAATAAAGCCAGTTTTATTACTTAAGCATTCAGGAAAGCAGCTTGCATACTAATTTGTCTGCTGAATAAACAAAATAATGCATCTTAGGCTTCTTTTATTTAAAGTGATTAGTCTTTTATTGCGAAATGCGCTTTGGAATATTTTCACTTGCTCTGTTATTTGAGTGTTCTATTATGTCTATTATTCCATTCTGTGGCCTTCTATTTATGGGGCTTAAATGGATTTCTGTAAACAAATGGTGCTAAATCTACGATTATAACAGTCTAAATGTACTTTTGTTTATCCGGCGGATTGTCCAAATATTTAACTATAATGGAATGGAGTCTTGCCTTACTGCAGTTATACTATCTTAGTCTCTTGGCTGACTTTAATATCTTGGAAATCACTCGAAACATATTGTGTGTTTCTGGAAGATTTAGCTTTATGAAGCAATCGGATAGAGCATCAATATAGGAAAGAGCAAATCCCTGGGGCTCTATCTTTCCATCCATCAGAATTGGATTTATATTTATAAAATCACTTTTTTCAATGTCTGCATGATTTTCGGATAAAAACTTCATTAGTTGCAAGGTTCTAGCTTCATCATTGCAAATCTTTGCTGCCTTAATGTAGTTTAGGTAGATGCAATCTAGAAACAACTTGGGCTGTCCAATTTTATTTTCTTCACTTGCAATAATGTCTTTGTTCTTTTTCTTGCTCTCTTCGTCCACACAACTATCTCTTATGTTTTCTATTCCAAATTCAGCTGTGTTCACTCCTATTCTGATTTCTATTGGGCGGATTCTCTCTTTATCATTCAAATATATCAATAAAATACAAAATACACTGCACTTTACTTCAACTACATCTTCTACCTTAATTATATTTCTGACTATATTTGCATGTTTAATGCTCGCATGTATAGAGCCATTTGACAGATCAGCAAACAAGCTTCTCATGTATTCTCCTATTTCTAAAATAGTATTTTCATCCTCTTTTGGGTTGTTATAAGATAATTTTATAGAAAAAATCTCTAAACGCAGCATATCTCTTTCGTATACGCCTGCTAGTTTTGCAACTACAGCCAGGATATTTAGTAAGTGATTTTCTAAGTTGTTTCTGTTTTCCTGCGTATATGTAATTAAGTCAGCATCTATGTCTGCAACCACTTTGTTCCAGTCGTTCTCTATTTCCTGGGTTATTTCTGAGAACATATTCCTGTACTTCTGGAAGAACCATTTTAAGTCCTTTAAGGCCTTTAATAAGTGCGAGATGTCAAAGATCTGGTTGTTCGGGTTATATGCAACTAGACAGAATAAAAATAGAATAACGGTTTCTGCATAGTTCGGATTGCTTTCAAATATTATTATATCCTTATGGCGCACTGGATTTATGTATATTGCTTTGCTAATTGGTATATGTGTAAATTCTTTTCTTTTAAATTGCTGTGTGCTCTCTGCAATGCGTATCTGCTTTGTGCTTTGAAATAGTATCTTTTTGTGCTGGTTTAGGACGGGCTGCAAGGATTCGACTCCTAAAAAGTACTTTCTAATCTCTGAATATCTTCTAAAATCCATGAAGTACTTCTTGTACACATTCTTGCATAGGATTTTCTGATTCACTTTCAGTATGGCTGAAATATAACCCGAAACTGGTTTCCATCTTTTACCTATAAAAGAGTTCTGTATTATTTCTTTGGTACACATAACTGTTTCTATGCATCTATTTAATATTGGTGTAGCATAGGAAAATCTCCCACTATTTTCTGTGTAGTATACATTCTGCACTACATTTTCTCTCGGTTCAGATCCATCACTGCTACTGTCTTCTAGATCAGTGTCTATGTCCATGTGCTCCATAAGCATATCATGAACTGTTCTTATAAAATCAATCATATCTTCTGGGTCATTAAAGTATTCATAGATATATGTCTGTATGAGAAAGCCTGTTGAGTACATGAACTTTCCCTTGGAGTACTCATTAAAGTCCGTTGGTTCTGCCCACGTATTTTGCTGCTTGTAAGAGTTCCGTCTGTTCTTAATGAAAAACTCAATGACCTCAACTGCCTCATTTTCCGTTGGCCCATAAACATCAAAAACCCCTACTTCATCCCGCATAATATCCTTGTATTGAAATTCTTTGAGTTTAATTTTGAATAGAAGACTTTTGTCTTTATAACTTGCAAGGACAAGCTCCTTCTTTCCTTCTTCTGCACTCTCTATTGTGAGCAGAACGTTGATTCCTTCAGAAAGAAGAAGCAGAGATGCAAGAATCTGATTGACTTTTTCCTCTGAGCCTATTCCTTTTAGGAACATGTAGAAAGAATTGGTCTTCTCTGTTTCAATTGATATATTTCCACTATGTGATGGAAACATCTTCAGCAAAGTCTGAAAGTAACTTTTTTTATACCCAGGGCTCCTATCCTCTTCATATATTCTTTCGTGCACAGTGTCTTTACTAAAGTCCCTTGCATTTACATCCCCATTGTAATGTATCTTTTTGTCTTTTACTTTTACTTGGATGTCTGTTCTAACTTCAGCTGAAAAAAATCATAAATTATGAATTAGCCCGATTCCTTCAGCCATGCATGCCCGTATTAAGCTAAGTGCCCCATTTGGACTGATTATTGTTCTGTCGTTCTCTTTCATATATATAACTCGTTTATGCACTGTGAGCTGATCCGACAGTAGTAGTCTACTAGATACTATAGAACACATTGCCAAAAACATCAAGCACATAGGTTTTATCGAGTTTTTGTTGTATTTTTCGCTCTTTCTTTTTCTAACGATTCTATAATGTATTTGTTTCTTTGTTTCAGTATGTTCTTCCTTCCTTTCTTGCATAAATTTATCTTAAAATAAAAGTTGTTATAGCCCGAAAGCAAAAATAAAAATGCATATAACTTAATCTAAACCCAAAGTGATCTAAAACAAAAGATTATTGCAAATGCAAAGAATTTAAGATCTTTTGCACTAAAGAATTTCTTCAATCTGCTTTTCATTCATTTTCACTTTTGGATTCTCTTAATTTTTATAAATTATTTGTCATTGTAGTAAAATTACAACTTCTTCAAAACATACATGCTTCTTATGGGCTTTAAAAATAAAACAATTTTAATGAAGAAATCTTCTCTACTTCAAAAACAGTATTCAATTTGTTGTACATGAAGCACACCAAGCCCAGTGAATCAGGTTCAAAGCGTTCTCATTCTCTTTTTTACCCCATCCTGTCCTGTGGTGAAAATTCCTCTTGGGGAGTTCCAAGAAAGCGTCTGAGCTCTGGCTGATTGGGAAGCTTCGTCTGTCTGCGCTAGCATACACGTCCCATCCCTACCACAGAGTTCGGATGGTGACTGCACCGCACACGAGAGTTACATGTATTGCTTGCGTGTTGAAGACCGAGATCGAGTCTTTAGAGCATCTTCTGCTGAAATATCCAGCGTGAGCTGCTCAATAAGACAAAATATTACGCACGTCCACTATTGGGGACGCCATGGCCCAAGTATTAAATAGGGGTATATTGACTGATGCGCTTCTTGGGGGAAAGTTAAGCCCAATTGACTGGGTTTTTCTTTTCAACTACTTGGTCAACCAGTAATTCATGCGCTGCGTTAAAAAAGTCCTTATAGTTCTTTGCTGTGTCAATAAACTTGTATATACGCTTGTATAAGTAAGGCAGCGCTGTTTAGAAAACTTCCACTCTCAAACTCTTCTTTTGTGGCAGGCATTGCAAATTTGCCCCCTTTCTTTAGAAATTCTTTGTCTCTGCAGCGTATATAGAAGCTAACAATTTCAGCTGTCTTACTTTGATAAATACTGTCACTTTGCTAATTAATAGATATATATATACTTGCTGTGTACATTAATAAATCTAAAAAACTTCTGCCCATTGCGAACAGTGGAATTAATTTCTATAGGAATCCACCATGCATTCCGCTTATATCAACATGCTCCATCCAAGAATTACTTCAGCCTAAATATACACAAAATAGCAGTAGATTTCTATAAATTAAGTTGATTTTACTCAACTTCTTAAAGAGAGATGTTCTTAAACTTTAGTATTTATTTGAGAACTCAACTCTTTAAATAGTTTGGTCTTTAATTTAATTTTGACACTTATCAAAATATACAAAAAAACCAATTCATGTCATGTTCAATGTGAACAAACACAAATTTAATTGCTATTGTAGCCAATAACATATACGCCATTGTATGCTATGCTGTGCATACAACAATTCTCTCTCTTGAATTATTAAACTTAGTCATGCTAAACTGGATATAATTTATTTATCGTCGTCTATATAGCTTTTAGTAATAACTTCTAGTCTGTATTACGTCTATAGGCACATATGCAATAACAGCTAATATGAGAGTGACACTCAGTGTTAACAAACTCAGATCACTAAACTCAAGATGCACAAATAAACACAGCTCGCTCTTCTGTCTTATTAGTCAACAGCTAAAAGCCCAGTGAAAATAATGGCTAGTTGTTACATTATCATCTTGAGACATGAGAAGGCATTCACATTTTTAAGACATGGACTAATATTCTCTACTTAAGATTATATCATAATGGATCTGCATATTTCTATCATATTATTCCATCTAGAGTCTTTAGATTCTTCCATTATTGCTATCATCCACTCTAAGAACATATAATTTAGATTGTTAGTCGATCCATCCTCACATCCTCCTTTTGCTTTCTTTAGAAGTTCAGAAATTCTATAAATTTTCTTTGGATCAGTTCCATTCTTTGTTAAAAGCTCTATAAATGAATATTTTTCTTTCTGACATTTCTCACCACCATAAAAAGTGGGTTTTGCATAGTACACAGTGTAGAGAAAATCGTTTTCAAACTTAGTTATTATATCAGCGATTATTATAGCACAAGGTTCATCAAATAAAAGCCCAATGTCATTGTATGTTACTAATTTTACTAACATAGATATAAAATAAGCAAAGTCACGTTCTTTATCGCTACCTATAACTATATTTGAATAGTATGCTTTCTTTGCGGAGTGCCAATTCAATATAAAAATGCTGTCATCATAATTACCATTTGTTGTGTAAGTACTTTTCAATATGTTCTCTAATAGGAAAAAAAGAGGATATTGTATACTGCCAAAATCTGGTTTTAGTCCGCATTCCCGTATTTTCGATATAAATTCTGTTCTGTATTCTGGACTATTAATTCTTGGTTCAAGCAGGAGAGTATCAATATAATTGTTCGATTCGCTATTTAAGTATGTGAGATTTATATCTGTACTTGGGTTAGAATTGATTTTACTAAAAGCAATGATTTTTTTAATTTGGTCTATATTCTTTTTAACACTCTTTATAATAAATGGATCTGTACCCCCCACCTCATCGTTTTTTCTATACATCATAAAGCACGCGTTCCATTCTATTTTTTTTGTTTCAATGTGGCAATTGATGGAAATATGACATTCATACCAATAGGGATGGGCATAAGGATCAGCCTGGTTCTGTTCATTGCTTTTATCATAAAGTATCCCTATCTTTCCAGCTATATCACTAAATCTTTCTTTATAAGTATGTTTATGTTTGGGATGCGTATGAACAGCAACACTTTGACTTAGAGCAATTTGCTTAATTAGCTTGGTCATATATTTTTCCATGGCATCTGCTAGTTCATTCTTCAGATCTTTCTGATGATTCATATAGATTTCTATTGATTGAAGGATATCTGTGTTTATATTGCGTTCTATCTTCAATATTTGCTCTAGCTTTTGGTGGATTCTATTGTTTTTTTCTTTGCTTTTTGCACTTTTTAGTTTCTCTTGATACAGTTTTTCCATAGTCGAAGGATATGTTAAGAGTTCTCTATATATAGAGGTATAAATTTCAGATTTTTTATCCATACTAGTTAACTTCTGTTTAGTACTATTACTAGATTTCTTAAATTTATGATAAAAACTTTTAATTTTGGAATAAACATCTATCTCAGTTATTTCATACAGCCTATCTCTAAACTTATTTATCTTCTCTGTTTTACCCACTCCTGTTATCTCTTTAATAACATGCATCATGTTAATCATTCCTGGCACAAGCTGGTTTCTGTCTGGCCGCATATATTGTATATTCTTGTTGGCTAGGCCGCCCACTACTTGGTTCCACTCATCGTGCAATTCCTTTGACACTTCTCCATACATGCCACTGTGCTTTTGGAAAAAGCTTTTCAGCTCCTTAGAGGCAGACTTTATGTGGTCAATTGTGTATCTGCGCTCCTTTAAGTTATATGTAATAGCGCAGAACAAGCCTAGTAGAGCTGTCTCGCCGTAGTCAGTAAAACCCTTAGATTTGTCTACATCCTCTCCAACTGGAACAACATCCATAGCAGGCTCTAAATATATTGGATCCAGCCCAATATCTATACAATCATTGTATAAAGTTTTCTCTATTCTATCGAACATGTATGTGTTATTTTCTTTAGTTGAGTGTTTCCCTGGTTGTATGATGTACCTTTCAAGTACTCTTTTTACTTTCATATTCATTTCTTTTTTGTCATAAAATGCATACTCAGTCAGCATAGCATACACTGTCTGAGCAAATAAATTCATTTTTTCTTTATTTTTTAGGCTGTGTTTGATATATGTCTGTATAAGGAAGCTTGGGCTATTTATAAACTCTTTGCTGTTAGGTATATTTGAACTGTATTTTTCTTCTTTTTTTTGTTTTTTTATAAAGAAGTTTATTACACGAATTATAAATTTAGACGATGCACAGATATTCACTTTAAAGTGGTCTTCTTGTAAATTCGCCTTCTTTAGAGCAAGATATATTACGCTCCCACTTTTATTAACTTTCAGCGGTATAGCCACTCCCTCTGCAAGCAGAAAAAGAGAGGCAAGTATTTTATATTTGTACTCTTTTACACCTACCCTGTTAATAAATGCATGAAAAGAGTCTTTTTTCTCATGAACTATAGACACATATCCGTATATAGAGGGGAACAGCTCAAGAAGGGTAGTAAAATACGCCTTCTTGTATTTAAGCATTTCACCAGTATATGAAAGAATAGGATTCACTCTGTCCAGGCTGGAGTTTTTTATATAATGGTAGTTTAATTGAGTATCTTGTGATGCATTTCTGCTAATTCTTATAGTGACATCTTTCTGTATCTCTGGTGACATAAATCTCTTTCTGTGCATAAACCCAATGTTGCTGGCTTCTTTTCTTAGCACCATACTTACAACACGATTTGACTGTTCTTTTCTTTTTCCTTTTTTAAAAGAAGCTGCCTTTATATAGACACCTCTTAGCCCATCTACGGTCAGTATACTGTCCCAAACATGGCACAGTATAGCCAGCCCAATGAGCATGTATACCTTTGCTCTTTGGATAGCTCTTTTCTTTTCCTCTTGTCTTATTCTATGTACTTTTATGTCTTCTGTTGCTACTTCTTTACTCTCTAATAGCTGGTTCTTTCTTTTTGAAAGATTAGACTTCATTATACTAAACATTCTATAGCTTACTTTTTGTTGTCTATTTATAGACCATAAAATTAGAAATTTATCAGTAGTATACACACATAAGTAAAAACATAACAGACAGACATCATTATTAAATTAAAAATTACTTAATTAACTGTTGGTTTTCCTTGCCTCAAGGGCATTGAAACCTTCTCTCCGGTTCAGCAATGTAGATCGATGTTGGTTATTGCCTCCGGGCTTTGGCTAGGCCAACATGCTACAAAGGGGGCTCTACTTGTTTACGGGTCATACTATAGTGATCTATGATTATGTGACACTTGCTGTCACTTTACGATTTGATGTGGAAAACTTTGCTTGTGCTGTCAAAAAGCATTAATCAACTTCCATGTACAAAACTATATATAGACAATGAGAAATAAATTATATCCAAGTTTAGTATGACTAAGTCTAATATTTCGAAGAGGAAAATTCAGCTTTAACTGTAACATAAAAAAATAGAGACCCACATAATGTGTTTATCTGCTGCTGCTAACACTACAAATATGTACTTTAATATGTGTGCATACTATTTGCTGCAAAACTGCTACTTCTCTTGAACTTTCTTACCATAGTAGAACTATATGGAATAAAGTAATTGGTATTGAGCTGTCTGAATCTGAGAAGTGCAGCCTATACAAACACACGGCCGAGCAAGCAGCCATGCACGTGCTTAAGAGATTAATAAAAGTTCTTTACTATAAGGATGCTGTTCATCTTCAGTTATTATTTACATACCACAATGTCTCCTTTACTAAAGTAGACTACTGTGTATGTGTTTGTTCTTTTATTTCTGTGCATCTGTCTACTTTGTCCTTTTCTTCTCTTTCAGTGTGCTTTTTGTATTTTTATTCTCTTATAAATTGGGAAATAAAGTATACATACAGCTCTCTGAAGCAATTTATTTTACATAGGTATAAAAAGAGAAATAAAGCATGAGAGACAGGGAAAAGAAGAAAAGTAGCATATTTCAGAGAACCACTATTGCTCAGACATGAAGAGAGAAGAAAGAGAGAAACAGAGAGAATAGCACACTACAAGCAAATAGAGAACGAAACAAGCATTTATTGACAGCTATACACACTCTCTCTTACTCAGAACACACTGGGGTGTATTGTGCACCATAGAAATGCATAGAGATACCTTATTAATGTGCAATATACTATACACATAGGCTGAGTGTAAAGGCGCTTGCAGAATAGCACACTTACAGTGCTTGGGAACTCCATTAAAAACACACCCAATTCTAGCATTATTGCATCAAGTTAATGTTGAATGCCAACCTCTGCCATATACCAGAAACTAAACTAAGAACCCATCCACATACATTTAACTGGCAGCTGCAATTCGGCTTATATTATTGCACCAAACTCGCATAGACACTCGAATATAAATTCAAATATAAAATAGCAGACGATTCAAGGACAGTCCTAAACAACTAAACAAGAGAGCTAGCTTAAAATATTTTTACTACAATAATAAAAGTTCCTTGCACAGAAATAGGTGCTATTCCTAGGTCATGCTACTTCTCCCTAGATAACATACAATCTACTGGTTAGAATATCATTTGCCTCTGGACCAGCTAATGGGGCAAACATACGCATATGCATGTTTCGTTGAGTGATATTGAGTGAAAACTATTGATCAACGCATATAACCTAAAGGCCAATAAAAATAGCATATAAACCCCCTGTGTTTACCCGTTACTATATATTAAAAATGATTTATTTTATTTAATGAAAACGAATTCTTTCGTTATTTGGATCAAGGCAGTTGCCTTAATCAGTGTTCTACTGATGAGCACGCACAGAGCAGACATGACATTGGACGAGGTGGAGACCACTCTGCAGTTTGAAATTGCAACGGATACAGCACCAGTGAAGATAAACCCAGAGGGGCCTCTCAACTTCCTCCGGGGATACATCTACCAGAAAATGGACTTTATGTACAACAAAAGATTCTTTTCGCCACAAATTAAGACAGACTATCTCTTAAAGAAAGAATGTATAGGTGAGTTTTATGAATTCTATACATATAACCGAGATAGACAAATGGACAAAGCATACAAAGACCTATCAAAGAATAAAATGGATGAGTACAATGAGCAGTACCACAGTCATCTTATTGATCTGTTTCCATCACCAACTGGCGACATAACCATAGAGACGCGAGGAAACCAGTCCTTTGTTCAGTTCCTTCGTGCAGATAAAACAAAGAAGCATGCATTGCAGATTCTGGCTTTATTACTGCTTTTTTCAGAGGGAGTGAATATTCACATTGATGTCAGCAATACAGTACTGAAGGTCTATGAACCAAGCAAAAAAGATGAAATATACTTTGAAGTGTCCATGGCAATTCCATGGAAAAATGATAAAACAGGTAAGGAAGAAACATTCCAACAGAAGAAAGTTAATCAAATGATCAAATTCTTCAAGAAGAATGCAACCAAACATGAAGTGCTTAGTATAATGAAGGACAAGTGCTCATATGATGAGGTTTCCACAGGAAAGTTTCTGGACAGTCCTAAATTCCTGATACAGTCGTACATATTTGGATTCATAGAAAGTGCAGAGAATGCAATTGAGTTTATCCAGACTGTGCACACTATGACAGAGAAGTATGCACCAAAGACAGAAGCACCAAGCAAAGATGACTCTGTATATGACAGACTGTTTAAGCCTGCTAACACTGCAACAGACACAGACTGTATGGCTCTAATGAAGAAAACTCAAGAGATTATGAATGGAAATCGGGACTTTTCATCTACAGGCAGCATGAAACTTCCTAGATATATATCTGTTCCTATGCGTGATCCAATAACAAAAGTGCTCTCTGCAAAACTAGGAGAGTACAGCAACTGCGTCGAGTGCATGATTCTTTCTCTTTTCTGCTGCCTGGCATATGATCCATCTGACTCTACATATAAAACTGACCATATGGGGAATGTCTCTGAAAGTTTGAAAGAATTCTTCGCCCCTGAGAACCAGCCATTTGACACAACAAAGAATGAATTTCAGATAAAGTGGTGCAATGTTGTTGCGTGTCTAGACGAGCCTAGCATTACATACTGCAAGGGAAGAAACGAGCTAGACTGCGGTATTATAAATATGCTCATGGTTATTGCTGAAATAGTAAATGCTCCAGAGGATGAAAAGAAGAAAATACTTGGATTTTCAGAGAGGTTAAAGGAGGAAGAGGGCATGTTAGAGAATAGTCTTTCAAAGGATATTCAAGAGTACACTAAAGAACTACTTAAACGCTTATCCAAGACAAAGAATATAGAAATAGAGTTCTTTTGTCTTACAAGAGATGAGTGTACTAATGGAAGATACGATGTGTGTGGAGAGATTACTATTTTATTTGAGCAAGGCAACTTTGAGAATAAAATAGTCATAAAAATATCCCAAGCCCATAGTTCTATTAAGATAGAGCCTATTGTTGTGGACTCTGATAATTATCGAGTATGGAAATTGAATGGAATTGCACAAATCTGTAAAAATGGGATAGAATTCATTGGAAATCTGTTTTCTATATATGTTGACTATGAAGCAAGAAATCTTGATACTCCTGAGAAGAACAAAGAGTTTATAAAGGCCCAAGTGCGCAAGACCATTGAGAACAACTTCACAGACATAAATAGACTGCTGCTCATAGAAAAGATGAATGACTTAGAATATAAGAAGAAATTAGTCGCCTGCTCTATAGCGTACACTCTGGATAAAAAGCTACTTCCAATGGATCCGATTATTCGGTTTATCTCCAACATAATAGGAAGCACAGAGCTAGATAACTCGGAAATTCAACTTTTTGTTCTCTCACCAATTATGTGCGCTGGTCTGCTTAATAAAAAAGGCAGTAGTCTCTGCTACCCGAATATAGAGATGATAGAGGACCAATATGAAAACGTCATGGGATGCGCAATGTGGTATGATTTTGTTGAATATGTGTTAGATTGTGATATATCCATTTTCATTGTATGGATTAAATACTGCATAGACAACTTTAGTCTATATAACTCGGAGGGCCAGTGTGAATTATTAAACTTTCAAGTGGCTGAACCTGTTTTTAAATATATATTTAAAGACAACAAAATGGAGTATGCTAACGCAGTTGATGAGGTTATAGCACAAGACTATCCTAAAGAGAAAGATGTGATAATAAGTTATCTTCACTATACCTGGTTCATGTATCTTATTTTACAGGACATCCCAAATATAGAGCTGATTAAAGAAAACTTTGATGCCATCCAGAATCCAAACTATATTCCGGAGAATTTCAGATATCATAATAAGCAAATCATTGTCCAAGCCCTCACAGAGCTAAAGGACCAGCTATGCACTAGTGAAGACTCTATTGCCAAGTTTGACGAGCTTATACGCCGATATAAGCCAGATTCTACCACTTCATGAGATGCACAAACTTAGACACTTCTTTGACTAGAAAAGTCTTTATAAATTTCAATAAAAGCTTTTCTCTAGTATTTCTAAAGAACTCTAGCTAAAGTACTTTGTACAAAGATTCTTCACATAGCACAGCTAGAATTAAAATATTTTATACTTAGCAAACATATAGTGAACAACTAACAACATGGCAGTATATAGAAAAACTAGCTCTAATATAACCCGAGTTACTGCACCATAGTGCCCTCTTAAGTGGCATATTTTAAACTCGCTTATTTCAACAGTCCTATGTGAAACAGGTATTAACACACAAATTTGAAATAACCTTGTTAAAGCCTAACACTTATACTCTCTATTTAGACTGCTCTCTCATGGTGGGGATGCTGCTACTTTGGACACACCATGTATTAGAGATCGCACACAAATGGAAATACCATCGCATCCCTACTACCATGCGTACATACAATATAACATAATTATTTAATGTATGTTGGGAAAATGTCATAAAATAGTTTGCTGATTAATTTATTGTAAATGTATGTGCAGATTTAACTTCCGTTATATTATGATTATATTTAAATCTAAACTGGAGGAAAAGTTGGTTTTCTAAAGTACAGTACTAATTTATCATACTTTTCCATGCTTTTTCTATCATCCTCTGTGCAGAAAAGAGCTTTTCTTTCTTCTAAAACACTTAGACATTTTTTAAATTGTCTAGAGGTTAAAACAGTGTTTCCCAAAGCATTCATAACCGAACTCGCCAAATCGTCATCTAAGGTTACAAAGCTGTAAACCTTCTTAATAAACTCTGTTGAAAACCCACTACCACTTGAGCATGTATGAATAAACCATAAAAAGCATATATAGTTTAAGTCTACAGCTTTTGTGGATTTTGTAAGAATGCAATGAATCTCCATTAGATTAGATACCAGTTTATAAGACGTAATGTGTTCAAACAGTTCTTCTGACGCTATAAACCAAAGTCTTAAATCATATACCTTTTCATTATTTATACTTGCTCTAAGATAGTTTTGCATGGCTTTATATGCGATAGAAGCTGGCAGATTTAGTAACACACTATGTAAATGCATTATTTCTGTAGTCTCCCAAATAGCATCTGCAGGATGCTCAGATGGCTTATATCCAAGTCTTGGATAGTATTTCTGCCAGCTTGCATGAAATGGGAAGAATCGCATCATTATTTGCTGAACTGTAAAATCATTAAGCGGAACACTTCCTAAAATGTTTCTAGTAAACCGCACCAAATAGTTGGTTGAATCTATCTTTGTTCCAATCGTACTAAGTATAACAGTCTTTATAATCCAGGACTTAATGCTAGTACTAGTAAGCTTTCCTAATAAGAGTACTTTATATGGCTCCTTAAACGAATTCTGTAACATGTGATCGGTTGTATATTTACGATATTCTAAATGGATTTTAGAGTCAGATCCTGAATCAGCTAATCCTAAATAAAAGTAGTGGTCCATAATGTATCCTATATAGCAGTCTAGCCCATCGTAAATACTCTTTACCTTTTTATATTCTTCTATAATATATGCAGACTTAGCCTCCTGTAATGAAAGAAAAGTAAGGTCTGTGTGGTCTGTATCTATTTTCAAAACAATTTCACTACGTGCTTTATTGAACGTATAGATAAATTTAATTTCAGAAAAAATATCTGCTTTGCCATTTGATCTCTTTTCAAGTTCCATATGACTGCAGTTTACTCTTACATTTGTATTCAGTGATAAAGCCCGAATAATTAATTCTATCTTATCTGAAATATAAGATATCTGCTTATTATCTAATTTTCCTGCCCTGCATACATTCTCTATATACTTAATTAGCGCGAGTGTGTGTTTTTTCTGGTCTGTTATTTCTGCTATAGCAAGAAATATATTTCCAATCCCAGAGAGAAGCCCGTTTTTATCCTGTTCGTAGTCAATCTTGTCATTCTTTAAGCATGCAACAACTCTGCTCCACTCCTTGTGCATTTCGAAGTCGGCAGCTTTAGTTGGCTTAGGATACTTTTCAAAGAACTCCTTCAGCTCTTTACTTATTCCTGCCCCCATGTGGCGTGTTTCATACTTTTTTGTTCTTGGGTTGTATGCTAGACAGCAGAACAGCCCAAGAAGAGCTGTCTCTACACAGTCGCTATAGTATAAGGCTTTGCTTCTCTCAAAACCAGACTTGTCCAGTTTACACTGTGGTACTTTAGTATACCGCGGCAGCTGGCTGGAATCAAGGAAGGGAAATCTTATTTCTATATTTGTAGCCTGAATAAGGTTACAGAATGATTCAATGTGCTTTATGTTTTCATCAGATGCTCCTTTTACTAGAAAAAGCTCTTTGAATATTCTCACCTTCCTGCAATTCTTTTTAGTATATCTATTTAGATTGCTTTTTTCAGTAAATTGATCAACTAGTAGCTCATGCACTGCATCCACAAAGTCCTTGTAGTCCTCTGCAGTATTAATAAACTCGTATATGTATGTCTGTATAAGGAACCCTGCACTATTCAAAAATCTTCCGCTCTGAAACTCTTCTCTGGTAGTTGGCATTGCAAACTCACTTCCTTTCTTTAGCAGCGGATTCTCTTTGCACCGAATATAGAAGTTGATGATCTGGGCTGTCTCGTGTTGGTATATATCCTCTTTATACGGCTTAGCAGCTGGGTCTATACTTGCTGTGTACATTTCTACCTTCACAAACACTTTTTCCTGGACTGTTTTGCTTTTTATCACGAGCTTCTTTTTCTTTTCTGTATGGTCTACAGCTATTTTAATGTCAATACCTTCTGAGAGAAGCAGCAGTGCAGCAAGGATATATTTTGCATCCTTCTTGACATGTTCTGCTCTTAAGAAGTTTGTAAGTGCAGTTAGTCTACCTGCCTCAATAGAAAGGTTTCCAGCTGCAGACGGAAACATCTTTATGAGCTGTGCGTGATAAGTGCTAAGATACTTGCCATTCGGGGCCTGTGTAGCTATGTCCTTGTATACTCTGTCATTGACTGGTGTTCTTGTAAATTTATAAACCTGTTCATTTTTACTTGATATTTCTTTCTTAGACAACACATAGTCTGTGTCTATTTCAGAGGAATAAAATCGCTTGTTGTACATATATCCATTCCGGTTTCCAATGTATCCACGCAGCAGATTTAATGGTCCCTTTGGGTTAATAAATACATCTTGCCTCCTGCCAATAAAAGCCTTACTAACTTTCTTTATGTCCTCCACTGCTAATTTTGTAAGAATACTCTGTAACGTTATTAAGCTAAGAAGTACTCTGCAGCCGATTCTGTATAAATAAATAAAAGATCTTTTCTTTAAATGCTTTGGTTTCTTGACCTCCATTATCTGAGTTAGCATCTTAAGGGGCCAATTGCCAAACTCTATTTTTTATTCGAAAACTCAAATCTTTAAATAGTTTGGTCTTTAATTTAGTTTTAACCTTCTATTAAATAAACAAACAAGCCAATAATCTATGGCTGGGTGTTCCAACAAACACTATTATCTCTGTTTCTGCTGTTGCTAATAATATGAATACAGTCAGATGTTACGCAGAGTATGTAACAATCATTGGCGTTGGTTTTTCTTGTCTTTAAGGCCATGAAACCTCTCTCTGGGCCAGCAATCTAGTTGGTAATTGGTCATTGCCCCCCCAGGATTTGGCCTCGGCCAACACGCTAAAAGGAGTTCTACTTGTTTAGGCGTCTACGATCAAGTGGTTCAATAAATGACACATGCTGCCATTTGTCTTAACTTCTAGAATACTTTCATGGCACCAGTTTGATAGGCTTCTCCTGGAGGTCTATAAATAGACAACAAGAAATAAATTATATCTAGATTATTATGAGTGAGACTAATATCTCGAGGAGGAAAAAACAGATATTGGATCTCTTTCATATAAAGTGTGCTACTTTTCTGCTCTTTTGCACGAGTTAAATTTCATGTGTGCCTTTGCATTTTCCTCCGCAAGTTTAAATTAACTGCCTTAAATAAAATCTGAATAGTGCTATATTTAACTGCTATCTAATTACATAGAAAAGTATTTCAGTAGTCCAAGTGCAGTTTTTATTTTGGGCTTTTGGATTATAGAATATTTTTGTAGGAATACTCTGTGAATGAGAAAATATTAAAATATTTGCGATTCTACATTAATGAAAATCCAGCTAGAGAGCATTGAGGCCTTTGAGGATATTTTCAAGGAAATCCTGGGGTCTGACGAAACAGCAAAGCACACCCAGAATGAACTAAATGTGTTAATGCACATAAAGAATCTTTTCCTGAAGAATGTAGAAATAGGAGGGGAAGAGCTTGATATAGGGCAAGTGACACAAGAGAAACTTGAAAGAAAGAAGGAGCATGCAAAGCTAATTGCAGAAGTAGAAGAAGCAGAGAAAAATAAAAGTGAAGCTCTAAATACACTTTGCAATCTTAGAAGAGAACTTCCACATACTCTGCGTGAGGAAGTTTCTGAAAGGTGCACAGAAGTCATACGGCAGATGAACTATAAACCAGCGCATGCTACTATTCCCCAGAAAGCACCAGCACCAGAGGAGGATGTCACTCGAATTAAATCCACAGTTAACGAATTATCTGAAAAGCTGCCTGTGGTTCTGTCGCAAATAAAGGAGAAGATCTCCTATGTAGAGAAAGAAGTAAAGGAAAGAATTGATCAAAAGGGAAGAGAGATTGAAACAGAAGCACTTTCCATTTTATTTAAGGATGAATTGGAGATGCCTGAGTGAAACACCCAATCTATCCTCCAAATGCATTCTAGTTTTGTTCATTTTCCATGTTTTGTTCGTTTCAGTAATAAATATTCTTTAAAAAAATCTGGTTGTATTCAGATTAGTTTATATGGCGTACATTAAATGTGAATGTTTTGCGGTTATATTCGGGCTATAGCGAGCACTTTTATCTGTAAGTAATTATTTAGGATTTCGGGTTATGTGTAAAAATGGACTGCTGTTGAAGAAAATTCGTGTGCGGCAAAGGATCTAGGACATATCATATCTTTATATGTGCTTGTTCGCCTTCAGGTTATATCATTTATTTAATTATAAACTTACATTCCTTGATCACTTGTCTCTTGGTGCTTCTACTCATGGCCCTGTATCCTAAATGAGTTTCTCACCTTGTCTAAAAGTAAAGTATTACGTGAGGCAAAGCAAAGAAGATCTAACTATTGTACTATGCCCTACAAGGATAACACATACAGATGTTTATCTTCTTTGCTTTCCTTCTGTTTCATCTGGGTAGCATGCAAATTCTTTCTGCACTATTATAATGGGTCTGTTTCGGGTTATTCGGGCTATACCGGGTTTAATCGGGTTATACCGGGTTATTCGGGGTTTGGGTTATAGAATTTACTTCCTACGAGGCATCCGCTCCATTCTCTTTGTTTTGACCAGGCTTTTGTACTTGTCTATAATTTGGTCTCTTGATGTATTCTTGAAGTCGCACTTTCTTTGCACTCTGTCCCAGTCTGTTCCGCAGATTTGTATTATTTTAATAAGTTTTTCTGTTTCTTTCGCTGTCCAAAGTTTTTTTGGTCTCCTGGCATTCGTCTTCATGCTGCTGCTTGCTTTAGAAAGTTCTTTTTCTTCGTCAATGCTGTCTGGGTGATTTGATTTCTCCAATTCTATTGGATCCTCCAAGTCGCTCTCATTCCACTCAACTTCGACTCCTGGAATTTGTGTGTTAATTAGTGACTTAAGATTTATGTGCTTGTACTCGTTGATAAAGCTTGTGTACTTTTTCTTCTTGTCTGTGAAGGATTTTTCCTCTTGCTTGTCTTCTTCCTTTTTCTTTGGCGTCTTCATTTTTTCTCCGTCTTTTTCTGAGCATAAAATAGAATGGGTTTTAATATTTTCAACTTCATCCTCAAGCAATGCACTTCCAGTCTCCAGAAGAAGATTCTTCTGCTCTAATATTTCGTGAACCACTTCAGAGACGCATTCTTCTTTCATACTTACTGTTGTAAGAAGAGGCAAACTCAGATGTTCAAATATACTTTGTGTTTCTTTAAGAATTCTTTCTTTAAATTCTATAAAGTACTTCTTTCTTTCTTCTACACTTATTACAACATCCTCGCTTGCTGCGGTCTGCATCATTAACTCAATCTGTGAGCTTATCTCTTCATCTTTCATCTTCTCATAATGATCCATCATATTTTGGGATTTCTTCAAGAGCAGATTATACATCCACAGAATAATCCTTTTTATCTGCTGCATATTCTGGCCTTTGGTTCTCTGCAGATGCTCAAATACTGCATAGAACTTTCTATTTATTAAAGGAGATTCATATTGCGATAGCACTTTGTTATGGATCAGAAATATTATGTACTTTGTTAATATTTCATCATCTTTTTCGTACTCTTTTGATTCTATTTTGCTCTTTAGATTGTATATTAAATATGAAAAATAGCTGGAATTTTGGGTATATTGCAGGGTTTGCTTGCTGTCTTTGTTATTATCAATTATATAACTTATATACATGTACAAAATATAGTCAATATATTGCATCTTCATAAGGCTTTCCATTAGCTTGAAGAATATAAAAAAATTAATTAGAATTCTCGCTTATAACACGAAATAGCCCAAATGTACTTCTTACAAAATCAGAATACTCTAAAGCGCATCCATAAAGGTATTTAGGCATATAATAGATGTAGCCAGCTTACTTGTATGATTGGGTTATATATATCAGGACTTTGGCTTATTTCAGGGTTATATCAGGTTATGTTCTGCCTTTTGAGGGGTAAATCAAACATGCATGGAAGTAAAAGAGTTCTGCTTCTTGGAGGCTTCTAATGGCATATTTTCCATACGAAAACACAGCTGAAAATACTTATTTTATTATCTAAAAACCACATATACAGAAAAGATGCTCACAGGTTTTTTAGCCTCATGTACTCCTCTTTTATAAGGGTCAGCTTGTTATTTATCTGGGCGTAGAGTTCAATCTGCTCGGTCTTTTCCTGCAGAGAGCTGTTTTGCGCATATGCGATGCTCAGAACTTGGCTTATTTCTTCCTCTAGCTTGTATATGAGCCTCTTAAAATCGCCAGTGGTTGTTTTCAGCGCGCTCACTGCCTGTTTACACTTTGAGCATTCGCCCTGGACAGGCGCTGCGCTCAGGATTTCTTGCCGCAAGGAGGCTATTTGCTGCCCAAGCGTTTGGATTATTTCATTTGATATGCCCTTGTTTGAATTAATTATATTCTCCTTTAAAACCCGATTTTCCTCTCTTATCTGATGCATTTCCTCTTCCATAACTATGATCTGCTCTACTAATCGGTCTATTCTGTTTCTCTCGGCTCTGTCATCTGATATTTCATCCATTCTGAAATTTTCTATTTTTGCACTTTTATAGTTTTCTCTTTAAACAACAGAAAATGACTGTATGTATTTCAGGGATATAACTCAACATTTTGCATGCTCTTTTTAAATAGTCTGAATTCCTTGAAGGACTCTATGCCTTCCCGGGTTTATACGTCCCTGCGCTTTTGTAGATGTTTTTATAAACTTCTAATTCTGATAGAGCCCAAGAATAGACAAATAGATATCTGGCTCCATGCTGTTTGTTTTTCACTTTACATACTGCAAAACTTACCCTGGAATAATAAATTTGTGTTCTTACAACTTTGTTTTCTATTCCTAGCTACTGCGTTTTTAGAAACATTCTGTATGTGCCTCCTAAAATGCATAGCATAAATTATTTCTACTATTAAATGTCTTTAAGCGCTCTATACTACTCTATAATAAAGAGCTTGTATTTTGATCTATATATTGCAATTGTGTGCACAAAACACGTCTTTGCATCTGGGGTGTTCAAATTTAATAGTACTCTACATTTATATACACCCCTATTCTCAATCCACATCTGCTGTATATGGCCCAAATCATATTTCTTGTCTTCCATTTATCTGTGTGCATATAGTGTGATGAGATTCTGCATTTTTTATCTTTACCAGCGCTGCACCCATATATCCTCTCTATGCGCTTACTAGGCTTTCTTCCGTTGCATACTTGCAGGGTCTCTAGATTTGTCTGCTTTCTTTATTTATTTCGGTCTTCGATAGTTATTTGCAAAATAAACACGTACTATAATCTTTTTCTTTTATCAAGCACTGGACGCATTTATTTCTAGAAAATCTCAGGAAAATGCAAAAGCAGAAAACAATAGCCTGAATCAATATCATATTTTATTTAAAGAGAAAATAGATCCTACACACTCATGGCTCTTTGGCCAGGCTCAGAACGATCTTTCTTCCAGCAAGATTAAGTGTCTCGCTGACTGCATTTTCTGGCTCATCTGAAGTTATATACGTATTTGCGTCGCATATAACATCTGAGCTGTCAACTCCACTTGCATGCAAAAGAGCCTTGTCGCTTATGTGCAGACCTGCCTTTTTCCTTAGCTTCTGGACTAAGCTTTTCACCTCTCGCTTTACCCAGTGGATCTCTATTTCTTCGCTCCTCTCTGTGTCTATCACCACATAAATCAGATCAGACGCAGATGCACCCTTTAGAGTTACTGGAAGGTTAAGGGCTTCTCGCTTATAAATAACTTCGTCTCGGGTTATGTTTATGCCGTCGCAAAGCAGCGCGCCTTCCGTCAGAAGTTTGGTTATGGCCTCCTGGTCTGCTGCGCGCTTTCGAATGGCTGCAGTTCTCTTCTGCACCTCACCTCCTCCGTAGAGGGCGCTGATCTTCTTGAAGTCTGGCAAAATCTCCTTCTTCCACGCATAGTCGCTCTCTGTCTTGTAACTCACCACAAGCGAGTTCGACTCCTTCTCTATGATGGATGTCAGAACAGAAGACATCTCCATTCCCACAATGGATATCTCCTTCAGAGGCATCTTAAGTGCTATCTCGCACTTCTCTCGAATGACACGCACCGTCTCAATCACACTCTTCATCTTCCTAAAGTCTGTCAGAATTTTCTCAAGAGACGTAATCTTCGACATCTTAGACACTTTCAGTATCTTTTCTGTGGTTCTTTCTATCTGCTCTTTATACATCTGGAAGTGCACTGACAGCCTTTGCTCAGAAATGTTGCCTCCCTCAGATGGCTCGCTCTTATGAAGATCCCCGTTGCACGCTGCGATCTCCTGGTAGCACACCTCACTGAAGAACGGAGTAAAGGGCGCCATGATAACAGACAGTCCCTTGAGAATGTGCCGCAGCACCTTCATCTCTGTGTTTCGCAGGCGGTCTCTGCTCAGCCGGATGTACCACCGACTCAGGTCTCCCAGGAACTCAATCGTTTTTGGGAGTATGTTGTGCAGCCGGTACTCAAGCCCTTCGCTCTGTATTGCAAGCGAGAACTCTTTGAACTCCTGCAGAATCCACAGATCCAGCATGCTGTCGCCCTCATCTATCTTGATGTCCAGGCTGGACACGCTCAAGGCAATGTCCTCCACGTCACAGCCGGTGCTGTCCTCCTTGGCCGCACTTGATGTGGTCTTAAGGAAGCGCAGGCAGTTCTGCCATGGAATTAGAAGCTCTCTGACAATGCTCACCACACCGGCCTCTGTGAACTTGAGGTTCTCTGCCTTCACTGCAGTGGAAGAGATGAGGTACATGCGCATTGCATCTGCCCCGTGGGTGTTCATGATTTCCATTGGGTCCGGGTAGTTCTTCAGCCGCTTGCTCATTTTCTTCCCATCTGCTGCCAGCACCAGTCCCGTCACCATTACGTTCTTAAAAGCAGCTGAGTTGTAGAGCAGCACAGAAAGCACGTGCAGTGTGTAGAACCATCCTCGCGTCTGGTCCAGGCCTTCTGCAATAAAGTCTGCTGGGAATGTCATCTGGAACCTCTTTTCGTTCTCAAACGGGAAGTGTTTCTGCGCATACGGCATGCTTCCGCTTTCAAACCAGCAGTCAAGCACCTCTTCTGTTCTGATGTACTTCACCCCGCCCTTCTCTATCACAATTGTGTCAACAATGTCCTTGTGCAGGTCGGCTGTTCTTATGCCTGTGTGCTCGTACAGCTCCTCCACCGACCCAATGCAGATAATGTCGTCCTCTGTGAGATTTGCGCCTGCGCCCTCTCTGATCCAAATGGGTATTGGGGTTCCCCAGTATCTGTTTCTTGAGATCGACCAGTCTCTGGCATTCTCAAGCCACAGTCCAAATTTGCCCTCGCCCACTGACTTTGGGCTCCAATTAATGGTCTTGTTCATTTTGATCAGATCAGCAACTGCGCTCTTCACGTGCACGAACCAGCTGGGCACTGCCTTGTAGATCAGAGGCGTGTCAGACCTCCAGCAGAACGGATAGCTGTGATCAATTGATGTTGTTTCATAGAGCACGCCCTTTTCCTTCAGGTACCGAATGATCTCCTTTTCAAGCTCCTTCTCCTTAACGTATCTTCCTGCATAGTCTAACACTTCCTCTGTGTACCTTCCGCTTTCATCCACCGGGCAGACCACCTCATCATTCTCCTTTATAATGCCGTTTGCCACAAATGCAGTGTAGTCCTCCTCTCCGAATCCAGGCGCGCAGTGCACTATTCCCGTACCGGCGCCCTCCACGACAAACTCAGCTGCATACGTTCTGAAGTATCCGCTGCTTCTTCGCCCCTCAAAGTATGCAAATGGCTGGGTGTACTCCACGCCCACAATGCTCTTTCCAGCAAACACCTCCACAGGCGCAGCTTTTTTGGCATAGAACTTCCCTGCTATCACATAGGCACCCTCTACCTTATCCTTCAGCAGAACATACTCCATCTCAGGGTTCACCATCAGAGCAGAGTTCCCTGGAAGTGTCCAGGGCGTGGTTGTCCATGCAAGGAACGACACATTACTGTATACTGTTCCGTTTATGGTCATTTCCCCAAGCACAGGCAGCCTGATTGTTGCTGTCAAGTCTGTTGTCACTTTGTAGTTCTGGTTTGCCTCAAAGTTGCTCATTGGCGTTCTGCACGCAGTCGAGTACGGCATCACTCGGTATCCCCGGTAGACCATGCCCTTCTTGTACAGCTCTTTGAAGACCCACCAGACACTCTCCATAAAGCT
This sequence comes from Nematocida ausubeli, assembly GCF_000738915.1. Lineage (NCBI taxonomy): Eukaryota > Fungi > Microsporidia > Nematocida > Nematocida ausubeli. Next base: position 60,373 of record NW_026515635.1, read on the forward strand.
GAAGTCCATTGTCTTGTAGTCATTCTTAAAGTCAATCCATCTGCCCATTCTCCCAACAATGGCCTCCCACTGCCCAGAGTATCGCATGACAATCTCTCTGCAGTACTCGTTGTACTTCTTCACACCAATTTTCTCAATGTCCTGCTTTGTCTTTATGTTGTAGATCTTGTCTATCTCGTACTCAATTGGCAGACCGTGGCAATCCCAGCCAAATCTTCTCTCTACGTGGTAGTCCTGCTGATAGTAAAAACGCGTCACCGTGTCTTTTATTGTCCCAGACAGGATGTGTCCATAGTGCGGCAGACCTGTTGCAAATGGAGGCCCGTCATAGAACGAGAACTCCTTTTTCCCCTTGCTTAGTTTGTTGCTTAGCTCGAAAGCCTTTATTGACTCCCAGTATTTCTGTATTTTCTCTTCTTGTTTGCTAAAGTCCATGCCCTATAAAAAAATAATTTAGATGTATCTTGAATTGTGCTTTAATTTATAAAGACATCTTAAAGTGTTTTCGGGATTTATGATTTGATATGGGGCACGTCTTTCTGCGGAAGGGCTTCTCCTGGTGAAGCGGGTGCCCCGGGAGGCTGCAAAAGATACAGCTTGCAGAGGTCTTAATTTACGCACATAAAAATAAATAATTTTTGTCAAAACGAAATGCTTTCAGACTTAGGCGCAGGAATAAGCAACGCACTTCAGGGCTTCTTTGGGTCCAAGGAAGGCGAGAAAGAGTTGAACGATGCCATAAAAAAGATAACCACGTCTCTTCTTGGATCAAATGTGAACACACGAGTTGTTCTAAATGTGCGAAAGAGAATTTTAGAAAGATTTAAGCCGCAAGATATTCCAACAAAGTCAGCAAAAGAAAAAGCACTTCAGAAAATAGTGTTTGAGGAGCTGTGCGCAATAATGGACTCTGGAAAGGAGCCGTTCAAGCCAAAAAAGAAAGAGGTTTCAACTGTTCTTTTTGTTGGACTGCAGGGAAGTGGAAAGACAACCACATGCTGTAAATATGCCAAGTATTATAAACAGAGAGGCTTCAAGGTGGGGATTGTCTGTGCAGACACCTTCAGAGCCGGGGCGTACGAGCAGGTCAAGCAGAACGTCCAGGGCATGAACATTGAGCTGTACATTCCAAGTGACTCAGTCAATCCTGCACACGTGGCGCGCGCAGGCACTGATAAGCTGAAGGCAAGCGGGTGCAATCTGGTCCTAGTCGATACGAGTGGAAGGCACACCCAGGAGGGCGAGCTGTTTGATGAAATGGAGGAAATTGTTGCTGCAATTGACCCAACTGCGTCTATATTCGTGGTGGATGCATCGATTGGGCAGACTGCTGAGATACACGCAAGGAGCTTCATGTCTCGTGTGAAGCTTGGATCTGTCATTATCACAAAAACAGACGGAACAAAGAACATTGGGGGCGCTCTGTGCAGCGTGGCTGAGACAAAAACCCCTGTGGCATTCATCGGAACAGGCGAGGGCATGAACCACATTGAGTCATTCAACCCGAAGGGATTTGTTGGCCGGCTAATGGGTCTTGGTGACATATCCAGCTTTGCAGAGAAGATTGAGGGACTTAATATCTCGCAGGAAAAGCAGGAGGAGCTCATTGGAAAAATCAAGGCAGGAGAGTTCAGCATAGGAGACTTCTATGACCAGTACAAGAGGATTCTTGAACTTGGCCCCATTGGGCAGCTTCTTTCTCTCATTCCAGGACTGAACAGCTCAATGTTCAACGAGAAGGAGTTCAAGAAAATGGGAACAATCTTCACAGCCATGACAAAGAAAGAGCTTAAAACCAACGGAGAAGTCTTTATTAGATCTCTGTCCAGGCTGGTGCGTGTAGCCAAAGGAAGTGGTGTGACTCCCACACAGGTCAGAGATGCCATCAACACATACAGAATGATGGCCCAGATGTTCCAAAAGATCTCCTCAAATCCGATGTTTGCAGGCCTTCTAGGAGGACAGAACGGGGCAAATGACAAAAACATAACCCCTGATGCAGCCCGATCCCAGATAAACCAGCTGAAGAAGATGATGCCACCAGGCTTTTCCTCAATGTTTGACCAGTTTGATAAGTTTTTCTAGAAACAAAGAATAAACAACTGTGCTTTTTCTTATTCCGCAATGTGCAGGCCGTGTAGGAATCTATTATCTATTCCACGGTATTTTTTGCACACCACATTGCATAAATTTATTTCTTTTGCAGAAACCTAGCAGCTATAAATGATTAGTTAATTGAATTCAGGCTACACCTCATTATGTTTTTTTCTATGTCGAACTAACTAATTTATGCAGTGTATAAAGAGACCAAATACCATGTATCCCCTGTAATGACTTCTGTTTATACAAATGGCCAATCATCATGCCTAATAAGAATAAAAACATCCAATTAGCTGCAAAAATATAAATATTTTATAGCTAAAAATCATTTTTTACAATTTCATGCTGAATATACTCACCCGAAAACAGCATTCAGATTTACGATACACAATTATGTCCCGGGGGCTTAGAATAGCACTCAAGGAATTATTTGATGCAATTAAAGTTCTTCTTTGGATTCCTTCATATTATACAAATCATCCAGCTTCAACCCACGCATGGAACACATATGATCAAACCGAATTACATGATGATAATTTTCATCAGGAGATGCAAGAAGAATACAATGAAGAAAAAAATAATACAGATGCACAGAGCACTGAGTTTACAGAAGAGAGCGAAAATTATGACAACACACAGTCCAGCCACTTACAGAATATAGAGCATGAGTCATATGAAAATCCTTTCCCAGTTATTCAAACAACAAACTCAAAAAATATACTCAAAAGAGCTCTTAAATTCATACTTAAATTGCTGCAACTAACCACATACCTGTACATCGTACTATTCTTTCTTAAGTGTATTTACATTGCATTTAAGTTCCCATTCGTATATTGCGCCACATTTGGAATGTATATGGATGATGACGGCATCTTATTATCAATTTTCATGAACGAATCAATTATTTCTGGGTTTTTGAGATTCATATACTTTACTATGCTCCCACTTGTGATCATCTATAGGACAATGAAAAGAGAATATCCTTCGTTTAAAAAATATACTGTTTGCATTATCATAGCCATACTGAGCATTATTATTAGCAACACTATATCATACCTTGTATACAGAAAGGTTATTAATAGTGTATACATGTTTATACAGTCAAAAAACAATATTCTCTTTGATTTGGCACTTTCAGCCATAGTAACTCTAGTTTATGTGTCTACTGCATTTTCAGAGCTTTACAGCGCATGGGTTGCTAGCAAAATAGATCATGTATGGGATGCTGTGGAGTTCGGGCAGAAGATATATCTAATATATATTACTGCAAGTTTTTTATACGTTGCAGTTAGTATTGTAATTGTACTTTCCACACTATTCAAGCACAGCATTGTTGATGTGATAGCACATATACTTATGACAATAACTACTTTGTTTAGGATATAAATGATTTATAGAGCTTTTCTGACGATTAAATGAATTAGAGTTCTATTATACATCTAACTTCAATTTCACATCTTTACTAGACTGTTTTTCTATTCATGCCTCTCTCTGCTTTTTAGTTTTCAGTGCGAGCTATTCTGTCCACACAAGCTATTTGAGTGAAATACTCTCAGAGGAAGAAGTTCTGCATTTTTGTAGTTGGAATTTATATTACGTCGATTGACTTTTCTTTGCGGAATTTAGTTAAATTCCATGCACAGCAAGCTTATTTGGTGTTAAGTCATATTATTTTTAATAAAATTATTTAGAAAATATCTAAAGCTAATAGAAGAATTTCTTTTACTTATATAAGTGTTCAAGACTAGCTAAATATATGAAATTTGTATTAATCTGATTTAAGTTCATTCAATCCTTTTATTCTTCAGTATGTCTTTAATATTTGACCATTGGGCGATGCCTAGCTAGATTTTCAAGAAGATTCTGGCTATTATTTAAGATATACTTTGTTTTTCTTCTGTTTCTTTGCTATGTCGCTGTATTTGGCCAATACTTCTAGATCAAGCCGTATGTGCATGCTGCAACTCTTTTTAAACCTCACCTTTGGTAGAGGTATAAATTTACTTTTATAAATGCTTTTGACTGAAAACTTGATGCTTCTGCATATACTTGCACTTTCTACTTGCATATTCTTCTCATCTGCTTGATTTTCTGTGGATTATGCAGTTTTGTGTCATCTTCCAGACCAAGATTTATTTTCCTACTAAATAGACTGCTGGAAGAAATAGAATGTTTAAATGTTCTTTTAGGAAGATTCTGTTAAGTTCATATTGGCTTTTTGTCTGATATTTCAGTATCTTGTGATGTGGTTGGATTATCTCCACCATTTAGCAAATAGTCCACTGCATTCTTGCCACCTTTTAGTATGTTAGAATAATTTATGCTCTCTGGCCTTTTTTTGGCTCCTGCTGGGCCACTATTAATAAAGCTTTCTGTCATTGGAGGTATACCATAGCTATGCTCATTTGAGGTAGAATCACTTGAGAAGTACTTTGAAGAGCTTTTACAATTAGAATCACTTTCATTCTCATCTGCACTTTCACTGTTCTTGCATTCACTTTCCTCAAACGAGTATGTATCTGTATCTGAGTCCTCTATTATTGGCGTAAGAACATGCCTTTTCTCTTCTCCACTCAAGTCACTATAACTAAACACACTATCTTGCTTCAAGCTAGGACTGATATTATGACCTCTTGCATTTATATTTTCTTCATTAGCCTCTTCTTGCGCACTGCTTTCTAAATATCTATCTAGATCTAAAGGCTTTATACTTATAGATCTTACAGGCACTGAGTCATATAAATCACTCATTTCTTCATCTTCTAAATCCTTCTTTCTATTGTTATCCAGATTAGATTTCTTAGATTTATATTTCCTTATACTATTTTGTCTCTGTAATGGACAGTCTTCCTCCAAATTTGGATTAATGGTTTCTTCCTTCTCTTGTGAGTTTACTTTTTTTACATTTTCTGCCTCTTCCAGTATGCTATGTTTCTGTGTACGTTCTTCCTCTATGGGCTGTTTCTTTTTTATTACTTCAACTTCTTCTGGCACTTCAGATTCTTCTGGTGTTTTGAATTCTTTAAAAACTTTAGATTCTTCTGGTAGCTTGAGTACTTCAGACAATTCAGGGACTTTAATTTCTTCAACTTCTCCTGGTGTTTTGAGGACTTCCGATACTTTAATTTCTTCTGGTACTTCGAGTATTTCTAGCACTTTGGATATTTGAACTTCTTCTGGTACCTCGAGTACTCCAAATACTTTAACTTCTTCTGGTGTTTCGAGTGCTTTAACTTCTTCGAGTATTTCTGGCACTTCGGACATTTGAACTTCTTCTGGTACCTCGAGTACTCCAAGCACTTTAGCTTCTTCTAATACTTCGAGTGCTTCAGATTCTTCAATATCTTCAGACAATTTAACTTCTTCTGGTGTTTCAAGAACTTCAGAGTCTTTAGCTTCTTCTAATACTTCGAATATTTCAGAGTCTTCAACTTCTTTAGGTTCTTCAATTTCTTCCAACAATTTAACTTCTTCTGGTTCTTCTGGCATTTTAGCCACTTGAACTTCTTCTAGCACTTCAGATACTTTAGCTTCTTCTAGCACTTCGGGCACTTTAACTTCTTCTAGTACTTTAGATACTTCTGACACTTTAACTTCTTCTAGTACTTTAACTTCTTCTGGCACTTCGGGTACTTTAACTTCTTCTAGTACTTCGGGTACTTCAATTCCTTTTGATACTTTCGGGTTTGTAACTAAATCGGCCTCCATGCGATATATATTCTGAATGCATACTCCAACTCCAACCAGAAATATAGTTCCAATAACACTAGCAATTGAGATTATATATAACTTTTTTATTCCTGGGCTTCTTTCCATTTCTTTTCATGTTCTGCTATATTTAAAGAAACACTTTGATTTTAGATAATTTTTACTATACCTGCTTGAAATGCACTGTAGAAAGCATTTTTAGACTGATTTGGTACAGAGTGAATTTTCAATGCACAGAATCTGCATATACTTTGTGAGTGCATATTTTTCTTAGCCTCTATATTCTTATTTGTGCAAAAAGCAAATTATACTTTGAATTACTTTGAGCCTACGTATGCATTAATATTTCCATGATCTACTGTCTCTATCTATATCGTGGTAGAGTTCTTATTTCTCGAATCGAGGACATAATATCACTGATATAAAGGAAAATAACTCTAGAAAATCTATTAATCAAAAGGACTTCATATAATCACGTGGGGATATTTAAAAAAGCAGTACATCTTAATTACCAAGAATAACAGTCATAGTACATCCAGACACTAGTAACAATACACAAATATAGCCTGAATTGACAACTACCCTATCTATCTTAGACTGCTATCTCCTGTCTGGAGTGTTGCTCTCTTTCGAAATGTGATTTTTCTATATAGAATGTGCCATGAAATGAATGTTTGTATAGTATGCGCGTATTTAGACAAGAATATGCTTTCTTTCTGCTTCTTTCATCTTTTTTAGATTAATTTGCAGAGTGCAATTGTGTTTTTTCTACTACCGTGTCTTTGTAAAAATGAAAAGTGTCTATATATAATTATAATGCTGGGTAGAGTGAAGGCTATAGTAGATGAAAATATGAAAATTATATGGTAGCCATGAAAGAGAAAAAAGAAAGTTTGGATAGAGGGGGTGCTAAATAGCAGTATTAGTAGGATAAATATGGTTTATTGCAAAGCGACACATAATACTATATTTAAGCAATAGCTAGTAGTATTGCCATATTTCCGTTAGTTATCAGCTGTGGATTCTCGACTAAAAATGCATCTCCTGCCTCAGAGATAAAGGTTTTTGCGTTTTTCTTCAGTTCCGCAAGATCTATCTCTATCTTTTCCTTTGGATTGTATACCGCTTGGCTTCCTTCTCCATGCTCTCTTACATGAATGTACATGGTAGGATAGTGCGGGAGGGTCTCAATGTGTATGTGCAAAAAGGCCTCGGGATCTTCCTTTACAGTGGGAAGGTTCAGCACTCGTGCAAATAGCAGACGAAGGGCCTTTTCATTATCAGAGACTGTGCCGCTTGAAGTTCCCAGCTCTGCATAGTCTAGCTCAACTGTCTCCTCAAATGTTCCTGACCGAATGTTTACCTTGCAGGATGTTTCACTTGCCTTTGACTTTATCTTCTTCTCTGTAAGTTCAACTGTAAAGCTGAGAGAATGCCCAGAGCCACACTCCATGATCATTGGAAGAATTGGGTGGTCTATTGATACAGTGCTGAACCGCGTGAACCCAGCAAGCCATGCGAAAAATTCTTCCTCCATCTTTGGCGAGTCTGTGTTTGGCTTTATCTCTGCCAAGTTGTCTCTCTTGATTGCGTTTAGGATAGGCCGTGCCGAGAAGTAGATTCTGTAGTATGCATAGTCCACAATATTCAGAGCAATATTTTCGATCTTGCTCTTGTATACGTTGTATGCCACATTGATTCCGCTCCATGCAACTAGGTCCTTTTTGTTAAAGATACCAAAGGACACATTGGATTTCAGTGCATCCCGGATCTTCTCAACCAGGTTCTTCTTTTTGTAGCTGTAGAGTGTTGTGTAGATCACCTTCTCGCCATCTATCTCTTTTACAATTGATAGCTTTAGGAAGATAGACTCCCCAACAAGCAGACATACATAGTTTACTGGGCCAGTTTTTTTATCCGCGAGGTAGGAGTACAGGACGTCAAGAGCATCCCATGTGTCCTCTGCGCTCTTTCTAGTGTGTACTTTCTTTGAAAGGGGCTCTGGTGCTCCTAGGAACTCTCCCACAGTTATAACTTCGTTCATGGCTGAAGAGTTCTCTGGCTTTTTGATGCATGCAGCAAAGGCTAGTGACTGCATAAACGTGCTAAGCCATGGCTCTTTTGTGTCATCTTCCAGGGCCTTGCAAAGAGCGTCTAGAAGAGCAAACTCGTACATCTTGCTTGACTCCAGATCTCCCAATGGGTTGTACACCCGGATGTATCCAAATAAAGTGTTTTTGTTCAGATCCATTTCAATCTCTGCTCTGCATCCTGGTTTTTTGTACTCTAGTATCTCCAAGGTGTCCCGGGCTGTTTGCACAAACTCAGCACTTCCAGTGTTTGAGAGAGCCACCACCTGGTCAAAGATGGGGGTCAGCTGCAGAGCCTCCTCCACAGTGCATGGCGAGTGGATGGTCATTCCGCATGCAGACACTTTTTCAATCATCCCATCGCGGGCAGCTATCTTGATGGAAACAGGGCCCTTTTTGTACGTCCATCCACAGATTGACGACAAAAGACTTATTCCATAGACCTCTTCGCTTCCATAGTACTTGCCTTCCTCTATCTTATTCTTTTCTACTTTTGATACTTTCACCAGCCTTCTTAAGTACTTCATGGCATCATCAAAGATTCCTTCAAGTGTTCTGTTTGGGGTTGCTGAGAATGCAATTAAGATGTTGTCCTTCTTGACGCTCTTCTTTTTGTATCCAAATAGTGAGACAAAGTGGGCCAGCTTGTACTTCTGGATTGACTCCACTGTGGTCTTGCCAGACTTGTCAATAGACTCTATTGTGTAGTCACTGCACACAGCTCTTTCAAGCAGCTGCATGTTTTTCTCATGCGCGCTGCATATACTCTCGCTCTGCTCTGCTGCAGACACCTTGCTTAAGCTAATGTGGTTTGGCAGCACCATTGAGAAAGAGACCTCTGCAGTCTCTCCTGACTTTAGAGCAAGCACTTGCTTGCAGAGATTCTTAAGCGAGGACCGCAAGCTGTATCCTTTGTATTTGAAGTATGGCTCAAGAAGTTCCATATATCCAGAGCCTGGATTCTTTGAGACAACCTGCAGCCGGAATCTGTGCACTGAGCAGTACTCAATTCCCTCCGCAAATATGCTGCACACAAGAGGCGCCTTGTTTGACATATAGTTGGATGGTGCAGTAAGTCTAAGCGTAATCCATACTATTCTGTCGTTGGAGATCTCCTTTGCCAAGAACTGCATATACTTCTCATCAAAGTTCGAGTGCATTTTGTTAATTCCGTCGACGAACTCTGTAAGTTTTTCTGTTGTGTCGTATAGAGTGGTTGTTTTGTACAACTTCACTGCATTCTTCATCTTGGTGTATAGCTCCCTGTCTTCATAGAACGCACAGTCCGTGCATCTTCCACACAGATTATCATTGCAGGTCTTGCCAGCTGTGTATATTCTCTCTGGATAAATTCTTTCTAAGTCCCCAACTGCAGTTTCTTCAGTTATTTCTGTTACAACAATGCTTGGTGTTTGCGCAGCATACGAGTGGAAGGTGTTCAGAGGCTGTCCCTCTACGTAAGGAACCAGCGCATCTGTGCCATCGCTCGAAGCCATGTGCATATTTATATCCGTGCCTTTTTCTTCTGCCATTTCTATTGGAGGTCTTTCATTTTCTGCGTCTTGTCCATCCCCTGCAGAAGAACCCATCATATAGTAGATGTAATATATAACGATCATTGCCACAGACAAAAATGTACCCAGTGCAAAGAAAAGATACTTCAGAAGCTTTCTTCCTCTTATATACCTCTTAAATCTAATCAATCGCTCAGATATAAACGACCGACGTTGCTCGTCTCTCTGATCAATTTGCATATTAAAAAATGAGTGAAAACCCATTATTTTCTTAAAAATAAACAATGGCAGCAGGTGCAGAACAAGAAATATACGATGCAATTATTTTGGGCACGGGAATAAAAGAGTCCATCTTGGCGGGGCTACTGTCAAACTCAGGGGCAAAAGTTCTGCAGATGGATGCATCCCCTGTGTACGGATCCTCGTCTAGAACCATTCAGTATGCAGACTTTGTACAGGAAATGAGGGCGAAGTATCCTGCGCAGATGCAGTTCAAGCATGCATTTGGGGAGCTGGAGGCAGCAAAAATATACATAGATCTTACGCCAAAGATATTTCTAGCGGATGAAGGCCTCATAAAGGTCATTGCAGAGCACAATCTGGCACACTGCATTGACTTTTCAATCATCACCGAGCAGTATATAATAAAAGACAACAGTGCGCCAATTCTTATTCCAACAACAAAGACTGCCGCACTTACCAGCCAGCTGTGCGGCCCCTTACAGATGCTTAAGCTGCACAAGTTCGTGAACATGATAAAAGGCTTCTACAATGCAACAGAAAGCGAAAAAGCTGCAATTACAGCGCAATGGAAGTGCGTGGAGGAGCTATACAACTACTACGGGATATCGCAGTCTCTGCGGGGAATAATTGGGCACGGGATAGCTCTTTATCCCTCAAGCGGGTATTTACAGGAGGAGCCTTCTGAGTTTATACACCGCCTCACAACATACTTTAAAAGTGTGGCCCGTATTAACGGGGAGAAAACAGGGGGAAATTCGCCCTTTCTGTATCCAAAGTATGGCATCAGTGAAATATCACAGGGATTTGCCAGACTCTCAGCAGTCAAGGGCGGTGTGACCCGAATGGCTACATCAATACTTGCAATGAATAGGGAGGAAGACAGATATGCGCTGTCTCTTCGATCAGAAGGAGAGCAAGATGATCTTGTATATGGGAAGACAATAATTGCAAACGATCAGTACTATGCGACTATTCCAAACTCTGTCCGAAGGAAAGTCCGTACCGTGAGGGGCGTATTCATCCTTCACTCTCTTCCAAATGCAAGAAGTAAGCAGGCAATGATTATCACTCCAGGGCGTGCAGGGATCTTCCTTCTTGTAGTAGGAAAAGACGAGGAGATGTGCCCAGAAGGATATTCCATAGCCTATATAACAGCAGAGTATGATGGGCCGGTGGATGGTGTAGACCAAGTAATTAGCTCCATAGAAGTGCCTCCCTTCCTAAAGGAAATAGCAGCACCGGCAGTTAACCAGATATACGCATGGAAGTACTCTATCATGCAGCAGTTCCTGTGGATTGATGAAGCATACGAAGGCATAGAGAAGCTTGACCCAAATGTAATCTGCCTACAGCCCATGGATAACACAGTCGACTTTAGATCTGTTCTATCTGAGGTTCAGAGTGTGCATAAGCTTTTTTCAACCCGCACCTCTGTCTAAAATGATGTTAAATCTGCTCAGGGTGCATGAGAAGCATTTCCAAAGAGAGGCATATAAATACAGTGAATAAATCAGGCCATCCGTGCCATATGTTAAAATATAGCCCAGCTTATCCTTAAGCTTTGTCTAGAGTGCTTTTATACTTTTCTGTTTTCTGCAAATGCGCGGGTTTATTGGCATCTGTAGGCTGAAGACACCATGGAATGCAACTTTGTATCTGGTTTAAAATTCAAGCACACGATCTTAAGTTTAAATATACCTTCTGCCTACACAGCACATGTAGTGGAAAAGAAAAAGATGAAATACTCACAGAGTGCAAGTAAATCCTCTCATATAAAGTGTTGGTTTTCCATGCTAAAATAATATAACCCAATAGTCTATGGATTTTCTTGAGATTCATGCAGGGCTTGCATTTCTGCATGCGCAGTTTTACTTCCACTAGAATATAGAGTATACTCTTCTATGCATAGCTCATAGTACTAGGCTGCAAAGAAATTTGGGAAAGTGAAATTATTTAATGGCTATGCGTACCTAAACTATAGAGTCTGCGAGAAATCTATGCGCATTTGGGTTATATCCAAAGGAAGCCATGCTTCTTGCTTAAATTAGAAGTGCAATTTAAGAAAAGGCGGAAATGCGCCCGCACAGAAATAATAATCTGAAGTGCACCCAAATGCCTCTTCTGCAAATTACTTGAGTACTGCAATATGCATATGCAAAAACACTCACCCTTTGCGATTCTTCTAATTGAAAAGTGTCTGCCAAATTACCTTCTTCTATTTTGTTACGCATGCATTCTCACCCATACTCCAGCATTCTATGATTTCTGTGGAATTCTCCTGCTTGCCCATGCTTCTAACAGGCCCTGTTCCTAGCCAGCAGCCATCCACTCCACATAGTTTATTTTATATTAAAAGTTTCTATAAGACTCAAGCAGAAAATTATTTAAAGTTTACATGATCATGAACTTACGACCACAGCACGAAAAACTTCTTCGAGAAATTTACAAGAGAGACGGATCCGTAGACGAACAGAAACTGTCCTTTTTCAAGCACTATCTGCAGCAGAAGCCCATGAAAATCTCAGAGACAATTAACATTTTGAAGGACTACACAAAGAAGTATGCGCAATCGAATCAGTTTGAAAAACATCTGACAACCATTGTGATCTCATCGCATCTAATCCAGGACTACTCCATGTTCTGCACGTCCTTTGAGGTGGCGGCCTTGAAGCTTATCAAGACACACTTGAAGGTTATTCTGCGGGTTATGAAAAAAGGGCCGCAATCTTGCCCTGCAGGGTTCATTGAGACGTGCTGCGAGGAGATGAAAAGGTGCTTTTTCCTGTTTACGTATGCAGGAACCAGGTGCTCAGAGGCAGAGAGCCTTACCTCCCAGATATTCCTTGCCATATGCAGTGCAATTGACAATGGGTTTGTGTCTGAGAAAAGAGACCCGCTTGACAACACTGAGATATACGAAAGAATATCGCAGGTGTATGCAGGGAATTGGAACACGCTCTCAACAATTAACATAAAAAAGAAGGAAGGCGAGGACGAAAGAATGTCCACAATCAAGGACCCAGATGACGAGTCATACAGCACGGATGCCACCGCGTCATACAACTTTGCAGAGATGTCGTACAACTACACAGACGACAAGTCTTCCTCGTCCTCATCTATATTTTCTGTGCATGAAAAGACAGAGATGGAGAAGGTTCCAGAAAAGGCAGAGGAGAAGGACGGAGATCTGGCGCTTGAGGAGTCTGCATACAACTCAGAGGTTGCCCGAATGCAGGAAATGTCCATACGAAGTGGCACGCCCGACAGCACAAGAAAGGACTTCATCACAGGAGCGGGGTTTATTGTGAAGTGTGACAGTCTTTCCAGAGTGGAGTTTAACGATAGGTTTCTCCTCAATATTCTTTCCATGATAATTAAGGCGTCTGGGCTGCTTGTACGCCATGCAGAAAAGAAGATCTCAAGCTTGAACAGGGCCCTCATTAAAGCAGCGCCGTTCAACAGAGAAATACGCCAGGACATATTCAGCACGTACTTCCATCTTCTCGCGCCTGCATCCATTCTATCCACAGTTATATACCAGGCGCTGGAGATAGCAAGCGAGCGAGAGATTGACAGAATGCACACAATTATATACTACCACATCAGCAGTGACTGCTATGCGGATTTAATTAAGCAGTCAAATTCTATTCTGACATCAAGAAGGCTGAAGATGTTTGAGTCTGCGAATAACGAAAAAACCAGGCGCACGTACATTCTTCTACTCTTGCAAATAGTTTCGTTCATAGGCAATGTGGAAACAACAGACCCAACTGCACATATTGCAAAAAGCTTCTACTTTCTGCTGCGGTCTCTCTACCCAAAGAAGACGCTCTTCCGAAAGATAGTGCTCACGGATGCAGATATGCAGGAGCGCGCGCTGACTGTGAAGTACTTCAAACTGTTTGTGACAAAGTCCCATGACAAAGAAAATCTATTCCACTCTCTTCTTAGGAGAACTTTCCAGAAGGAAGTGGGGATAGGTTCATCGACAGTTCCTGCAGACCTGAAGCTTCTCATTTCAAAGGAGATGGAGTCTACAATTATGCACCTAGAAAAGTGCTCCTCTCTGGGGCTTTTGGAGGTGCTTCTGGAAATAGTGGGGTCGCCAAATCTGCAGTTCAGAGAATACATCAGCAGCACGCTTGAGCTGATGGTTGAGCGAGGAATTCTGGAAAAAAGATCGCAGTTTGAAGAGCATAAAAGAATTAGCTTATTCGCAAAAATAAGGACGCAAGCCATACAGCACGGGGGCTTTTATGTTTCCTTGTTAAAGAAGTCTATTCCTACGATAAATAAGTCCGAAATAAAAATAGTTGCCGGCGTATTCACAATACTGAATGAGGTATCTGGCTTGGAGGAGTGCGGCAAGTATGTAGATATTTCAGGAACACATTACAACATAGAGGAGGACAACAAATTATGTAAAAGAGAAAGCAGCGTGCAGGGAAGCAGTGTCAGATCAACCATGACATTTGGGGGTGTGCGAAAGAGTTCGATTAAACTTTTTGAAATGTTTAAGAAATTGAATAAATAATGATTCCTTCTGTGTTCCTTCCTAGATATATTAAAGAATTTAGCAAAGCCCTACACTAATATCCATCTGCAGCAAAGCCCAGAGGATACTTTTGGGCGCGAATGTATATTAAAGAGAGACACTTTTTATTTGCATGAAAAGAGTACGAAGCAAGAAAATAGAAAATGACAAAAAGCTAAGCGTACTCTACGAACAGGAGGTAGACATGTCTCGTGTTCAGGAATATACAGGCCCAGCACTTGCCACAGGTGTGGAAAAGGAAGAGGAGGAAGAACACCACCTAAAAGAGATTATATCCAGAAGGGCCCGAGACATTCCTACCCCGCGAATAGAGAAAGCAGCGAAGCAAGAAATAAAAAAGAGAAAGACGCAAAAGAGCCAGGAGGCAGAGAAGGAGGCAGTACATGAGGAGCCAGCAAACTATTTGGAGGACACAGGGGATGTAAACCAGCCAGACATTGAAAGCATAATTATGCAGGAGGGTGACTTGCCTGCAGAGTATCTCCCCTTTGTCTGCTTCAGAAAAAGAGAACTAAAGACACTTAGAAAGGCAAGAAAGTCTGACAGCTCTGTTGAAAAGATAAAGAAGATAAAGGTAGACCTGCAGATGATTAGAAGACTCACAGAGCTGACTCTGCAAAGGGACAACTATCTGTCGCAGCATCTAACCACAATCTTCAATATTTTCAGCATATGTAGAGAAATGAACAAAAGGCTTGATATTGGCGTGCTAAACATAAGCGAGAGTATTCTCAGAGATATTTTGTTCACCAAAATAACCAGCAAAAGCGATCTTTTCTACAAGAGAATACCTTCCTTTACCAATCTGTATCTCTGCAGGAAGAGCATTGGCGGTCTTAGAAAGCTATTGAAGGCAGGCCCACCCCCTGAGCACAGATTGGAGCTCACAAAAAAGGAGATAGACTACCTCAATACATATTATTAATGTACACAATAGAGCAACGCAGCTGCAGTTGTCTTGTATTATGTGCTCGTGTTTCTTCAAGTGAATGAGCACTGGAGTGCATGCTAGGCCAGCTGAAATGAAATAAATATTTAGAACACAATGTTTTTGGGCTGCTTATATAAACATATCAAGCAGCATCTTCAGACTATGCAAATAATTCTTATGCTGTCTCTTTGTGGACTGTGTCTGTAGTTGAATTCTATTTCTGTTTTACCATCTTTGGTTTTATTCATCTTTCGTCTATTCTTTTGCTTGAGAGCTTAAATCTAGCCCATTAGATCAAATACTATTAGAAAGTATATGCAGCATGTATCCATAAAAATAAAAGAAAAAGAACTTTCCACTGAAGAAACCTGCCTATAATTTAGACCCCAATCCATATCTTTTATCTTTGCAGAGCGTTTTGAGATCTGCGTGTTTTAGTGGGGAGTAAAAGGGTCTTTGTGCCGATTTGTTTTGGTGGAATGCAGTATGCATGCAGAGCAGCCTATAAATAAAAAGAAAGTAAAATGCATTTTGCACAGAGAATCTGTTGCAGCAGCTGTTTTTCAATGTGGAAGAAGGGCCTATTGCAGAAAAACACTGCACTGCGTAACTGGTTTTATAGTTACATTTTTTAAAATATTTTATTCCATGGAGGATACATGCAGTAAAAGACGCTTCAGAATTGCAATTGACGGGCCTGCTGGCGCTGGAAAGACTACACTCGCAGGAATACTTGCCAAAACCCTTGGGTTTGAGCATATTAACACGGGGATGATCTACAGAGCGCTTTCCTATGTGCTGCTAAACGAATTTGCAGATGCCTCAAAGGAGGAGCTAGAGCGCATTCTAAGCAGCAAGAGTGCGCAGCTTACTGAAACAATCCAGGGGTTTTCTCCATTTATAATGAAAGACCAAGTGGTGGTGAACGGCGCTGATATAATTGGAGAGCTCAGAACACCCAGGATAGACTCAATTGTGGGAATAATTTCAAAATATGAGATAATCCGGAGAAGGGTGAAAGTGATACAGAAGAATCTTATAGATGCCCATCTGCAGGTTGTAGTGGAGGGAAGAGACATTGGATCCGAAATCATTCCTGATGCAGAGCTGAAAGTATATTTGGAGGCATCCGTGGAAGAGAGGGCCATTCGCAGAGAGAAAGAAAGATCAAAAGATCAGGACGGTCAAAATGATCAGAATCTAGAGGAAATTGAACAGGAAATTAAGGAGCGGGACTATCTTGACTCTACTAGAGAGATATCTCCACTGGTCAAGCCTTTGGATGCAGTTGTTGTAGACAATACAAGCTTAACAGTTGAAGAAACAGTAAAGAAGATTCAAAAGATAGTTGCACAGAGAATGAGAATGTAATAAAAGCATTTAGATGAACTAAATTCGGGTTAGATGTGCACGGACCAGGAGATCTTCTCATGCTTCATGCATTCTATTCCTCTTGGCTTATTCCTCTAGTTGTTCATTTTGGCTATCGCTGACTCTAGCCCGTGCGTTGCCAGAGCAGGCCATGCACCGGCACATTATGAGGTATACCCGCCAGATCTGCACCTTAACTGCTTCAGAGTCTGCGCCTGAACATGCGGTGAATTTTCTTGCACATTTGCATGCAGTCACTGCACATTCGAATTTATTTACGTAGTTGCAATTTCTGGATGGTTTGCTAGAAATAGTAGAGTAATACGCCATGCATGCTAGCTTCATCCTGCGCGTAAAATATTTCTCTGTTCCAGCACAGAGCTCTTACACAGAGTGGGATTTATGAAAAACCAGCAATAGATAGAAAAGTGTGCACGCGCAGGCACTTTCTGATTGATAATGTACTGAAACTTGGTTCTTTCAATTTTCGCGCACAGTTATTTATTTGCAGTATTGTTTTGATTCTTAACTTCATTAATCACCTTTTTGTGCTCCATATCAAACTTCTCTTTTACTTTATAGGCCTGCCCAAGCAGGATCTTAAATGGATCTTCTATTTCAAGCTCCGGATTCTTTTTTTTGCACGCAGACTGCGCTTCTGAAATTCGGGTGCTGTATTTGTCCATGATGCGCTGGCTGAGTATATGCATTACTGCACTGTAGAACACAGTAAGATTTTCTAAATTATCGTAGAATTTGTAGATGTACATTCGGATTAGAAACCTGGGGCTTCTTAAAAAGTGTTCTTCTGTGAAGCTGTTGAACGTCTTAGGCTCCTTCAAATGCTTCTTGCAGATGCACTGCCGTATGTTATTATAATCTGTGAATATGCCAGACACTCTTTCTACTTCCTTGGTGTATCGCAGCAGTCCACTCTCTAAATCCATTGGAACTTTGCACAGCTTATTCTTTATGGATCTTTTCCTTTTTATCAGAAGCACCTTTTCTGTTCTATCAGATGCGCTCTTCTTCATGTAGAGATGCACAGGCACTCCTTCTGAGAGAAGAAAAAAAGCTGCAATTACAATATCTTTATGCTCTTGCATGGCAGAGCTTGCAAGAAACTTGTAGAACTTGCTTGACTCATTCAGCTCTACTTCTGTTCCATCTTTTTTTAATCTAAATACCTCTAAAAATACCTGGCTGCACCTATCTAAATAATCTGTAACTGACCCCTTTACGCCTCCACTGCACACTATGTACTTTTTAAGGCACGCATTACAGTCTTTCTTCCCTGCTCTATACATTTTGGAATTCTTTTCTGCCTGCAGCCGGGCCTGTGTCTCTTTATAATATAGCAAAAGAACTCGTGCTCTGTCTATATAGAATGGATACAGCGGGCAGAGAGGCCCTTTTGGATTTATTGCTGCCTTTGAAGCATACCCAAATGGAATTCTCACCGTGTGAATCTTATCTATCTCCTCAAGCGATAAAGCACTAGATATTCTACACCCACACATTAAGATGCACCCTACGCAAAACATAATTATATTTGTCTGTAGCTCCTTTTTTCTGTGCATTTTCCTCTTAAAAGCTTTTACCTTGCAGAAATATTTTACTGCATTGATTTTTCTATCTTACCTGGCCTAATATGCAACTGATTCGGACTATATCCTAACTGTTTGTTTTCTTTTACAGCGCTGCAGCCTATTCTTTTCTTGGCACTTTTGTCTTTTGATGCAGCCTTGGCTCTAGTTATATGTCCAGGGATGTTTTTATTTTTTTATTCGTATGCGCAATAGCACTGCTCTGTTTGAGGATATATGTGGGCTTATTATAAGGAATGAAAATAAAGATGAGTCACTAAAGAGGCTGCGGACTATTCTATCTGAGAGTGAAGAGTGCAAATCCAGAATGGCTGAGCAGTTTGGCATTTTAACCGTATTTCTTAAGGACATTTCATCTGTGTATGAGTATTTGGCTTTGGAGAGAAC
Source organism: Nematocida ausubeli (assembly GCF_000738915.1). Lineage (NCBI taxonomy): Eukaryota > Fungi > Microsporidia > Nematocida > Nematocida ausubeli. The sequence goes on from NW_026515635.1 coordinate 78,879, forward strand.
TACTATACCAGAGAACATATACACAATTCTAGAGATCATCACTCTGTTGACAGACATAGATAGCTTTATATTGTATGCAATTGACTCTAATTTACTCTTATTTCTGTATCCAATAATCAATTCATCAATTAGGAACGAAGAGATTGAAGAGCTCAAGTACATCACATTCCAGATCATCAAGTGCATCCTTAAGAAAAACAAGATTGAGAATCTGATTGAGTTCTTCAAGAACACAGAGTTAGTACCGCTTTGTCTGAGAAACATGGAGCTGGGCCGAAAGAAAACAAAAATAGAAGCAAGTGAGGTCTTCTATCTTATTATTTCTGTTCAAGACGGCCTAGAGTACTCGTGCCAAACATACGATCGATTTATGGCGATCTCCATGATTCTTAACTCTGTGCTTGTGCAAATGGAAACAATCCAGTCCCCAAGACTTCTAGAGCTAACTATAAAGATATACACAAAGCTATGCAATATGCCAAATGCAAAAATAGCCTTCAATAAAAACAGGCCGCACATGCTATACACAGAAAGCATTCGCGAATTAGTCAGGACACACCCGAATGTTAAGGCTGCATATGACGAGTTTTTGAGCATACTTCAAAACTAGCCAGAAATGACTTCTGTGCTAATAAACGAGTGGCCAGCAGCTATATCTGGTTGATTTACAGATGCATATGAACTCAGGCTGTTTGGCTGTATATGAAGCTTATGAAAGTCATTGAGACACTTTCTTCCATATGCATTCCTAGTATAAAGTGCCATTTTGTGTGGCTTATTACATCGTGTAGATAAATGTAATCGAAGTAATAAATATATTTCTTAGTTTATTGGCTTTCTCTGCATAAATCCTCCTATGATTGAACTGCACAGCACAGAGGCTCCATTCTACTTGTTTGTTTTTTATTTGCTGTGCGCCTCTGAGAAGGGGAGTATAAACCATTGCCAAGAATATTACAGAAATTTTCTCATAAATACGCATATACTCATCTAAATGTATTATTTATTCGATTTTGACTATCAGGACTTCTACTCCCAGGTAGCTATTCAATTAGCACCTTTCTGTCAGTGACACGCCTTCCCCTGAAAATGGAGAAAGACCTATGAACAGGCAGAAGACCCAATAGAGGCTAAATAAGAATAATATTTTATTATCATTATCTAAGCATTCGGCACTTCTGAAATAAAAACTAAAAGGCATAGGGAATTGGTCGTCTACTCATTACTAGCAGAGAATTCTTCTATTCGGTTTGTAATAGCCTGGCTATCCAATTATTTTGTTTGTTATAGTGGCACAGCTATCCTGGCTGTAGACACTCGGCACATCCTTCGTTTTTCATTCATGTTTGTATATTATATTTTTGCCTCCTTTCTTTTCGACTGCGCACATCCATATTCTTGTTTTGTATGTCTTATATAGTTCTTTAACTAGCTCTCTAAAGTCAATTCTTTTGTCGCTTTTGAAGTGGAAAGTCAGCTTGTTTCTATCCCACTGGTACTCTGCACTAACAATTTCCATTGGCAATTTCTTTTCTTTTACCTTTTCTCGGCAACTATTTACAGCTATTTGTTCTAACTCGTTCTGCTCTAGTAGCATAAGCTTATCCTTGTCGGTTGCGACTCTGTATATTTTTTTTGTTTCAATCGTTGCTATGTTATATTTCTCTGCCAGCTCTGATATGCAGTTTGTGTCGATTACATCAACAATGACAGATCCGCAATCCTCCCCCCTATCGGCCTCTATAATAACAAAAGCCCCCTTCACCAGAAAGAGATTCTTGTATATTCCAAAACACCTGCCTCCGCTGCCAAACTGCACTATGCATACGCTGCTGCCAAAGTATCCTGTATTTCTGGTTATTTCTATCGCACTCTGCGCTACAGAGGCAAACATGCTCGGGTCAAGAGAGTGTCTTCGAAGGTGTGCAAGGCACCCCTTTTCCGAAAGTATCTGCTGGGTGGCTCTGTGCGTATTTGTGTCCTTAGACACTATTTTATCGTCACTATCATGCCCCATTTCTGGAAATGCATTGTAAAAATTTATATTATTTAGGGACATACTTCTTTTTCTGCCCTCTTTTTGCTCAACAGGAGCAGCATACTTGGGTGGCTGGCTGTTTATGCTGTTCGACCGAGTTCTGAAAGAGTTTCCAATAATCTTCCAGTCCTTACTATTCATGTACGACCAGATATTATCACTAATAAATGGGGATAATGCAAATGTATTCTCTCTGTCTTTCATAAACCACAATATTATCTAATAAAAAATAAAAATAAAAATAGATAATTAACACGTAACAAAACGTGTCAGAATCAAATAACAAAAGGAGCACATGGAATAATGTGTGGGAAATGACCTACAGTAATGGGTCTTTTGAAGAGCTCCTCAGAGACTGTGTTTTCAGATACTCTGCCCCACTAAAAAGCAGATTTTTGCGCATAGTTATGATCTCAATCAGATATTATCTATGGAACTCCATGCATATTCCTGCTTAAATGCAAATTCTCCTTGGATGGCTGCACAGAACCTAGCAACCAAAGGGCTCTGCGCTGTTTGTTTCCCATGAAACCAAATATTTGATACCTTGGTTATGGCTCTCTATAACAATGTATAGGATATTGTTGTGGACCCACACTATCACTAAACACTGGGGAGATGCGTGTTTCTACTTTGTAAAACAAATTCATATGTGTTTCTGTGGCCGCCGCTATGAAATACTTGCAAATGAATGGCTGGAAGGGAACTTTGGCATTCAGGGCCTACTATAAGGAAAACTTGTTACCTAACTTTATTTTAGACTTCATTTTAGAGCATGCAGCAAAGACATAATACTATGTGCGCAAAATTCCCAGGCCCCAATTTCTGCTGATCATATCTTCTTGATCTGTTGTAATGTCTTTTATGCATATGCTATTTCTAATTTAATCAGGTTAGTCTAAAGACTTTTGATTTTTCAAAGAAAATGCAGCACTCTAAAAATACGCATGCATGGGCAGCTTAAATACCAAATGTGGAAGGTCTGCTGAAGGAGTGTACTAATAATATAAATCATCAGATTTAAGTGTAAACCACATGCTTTTGTATGCAGCATGTCTATGTTTCTAGGAGTGAACACAAAGGATATATAAAAACTCTTAGAGCTGTAAGAAAGACTAAGGACACGCTTAAAATACTGTAATGGTTAGTGCTTGGCCTTTTTAGTCATTAGAGCAGTGTTTTTATTAATTAGTTAATTAATTGTCCTCTATCACACAACCTGTCATTTAATTAAATAATTAATTAGCGCAAGTATATTAGAGCTCAGTAGAAAATAAATTATATATTTGCAAGCAATCATTTAGAACAAAGAATGCTTTTTCTTTTCTATTGACTCTCGAATAGTTTAGCACCTTGGTATAATCTGAAGCCCTTATATTCCCTGCTAGTTCTGTAGCTTAAATGGTGTTTTATTTGCATCTTTTTGCCATGCATACTGCATATATTGCGCATAAAGATGCACGCCTGCTACAGAAACATTATCTGAAACTGCCAAGTTGCAACTAGACCATGCACCTATATTCACTCAGAAATACAACTAAGACACCCTAGAATATCTTAAATTATCACACATATTTTCTCATGCAACCAAAGGATTCTTTAATTATTTTTGCAGCCTTTCTGCTTTTCTCTATATGGAGTTGCATCTAGTTCATTTGAGGTGCATATTTTCATGTATGGTTTTGGCTTTGAAGATACTGTACTAGTGGTTTCTGCTAGTTTGTTTGGGTTACATCTACAGCAATTCTTCTTTGAACTTCTCATACATCTGTGTTTTATGTCTTGCGTGCTGCTGGAATTCAAATAGCTTTTATAGCATGGATTTTTTGAAATGTCCTGTTTAGCTGGTTTCATTGAGCGCCACTAAATACACGTATGCTATGCGTGTTTATGCGTATATATTCCAGGTTTTGTGCATTTTTGCTCTCTATTTGCAGGTTTGCTGTATGAAGTGTCTGCTGTTTTTTTATTTTCGGTTGTATATAATTTTAAATTTTTTCTATCCCTGTAAGTATGAGTCATAGAAAATACGAAGCACCAAGACACGGTTCCCTCGCATTCCTCCCTAGAAAGAGAGCAGAGAGAATAAGACCAAGAATCCCATCCTACCCACAGGACGATGCCACCCAGAAGGTGCATCTTACAACATACTTTGCATACAAGGCTGGTATGACCCACGTATTAAGAGTAGGAGAGAGAGAAGGAAGTAAACTCAACAAGAAGGAGATCATTGACCCAGTAACTATTTTGGAGACCCCAAAGTGTGTTGTGTTCGGAGTTGTAGGATACAAGAAGACCCCACGTGGTCTTGTCAACGTAAAGACAGTTCTTGCAGAGCACATTGACGAATCCGTTAAGAGAAGATACTACAAGAGATACTACAGATCCAAGAAGACTGCCCTCTCCAACTACCCACTCAAGTACAAGAACGGAGTGATCGAGCAGGAGATCCAGGCCATCAGAGACAACGCAGATGTTATCAGAGTGCTGATCCACAGTCAGGCACCAAAGATCAAGATCCTGAACACCAAGAAGGCCCACATCATGGAGTCCCAGCTCAACGGTGGAACCATCCAGGAAAAGATTGACTTTGCACTTGCACACTTTGAGAAGGAGATATCCTCCCAGGACTGCTTCTCTAGAGAGGAGATGATTGACATCATTGGAGTGACCAAAGGAAAAGGATTTGAAAGTTGTACCAAGAGATGGGGAACTACCATCCTCCCAAGAAAGACAAACAAAGGTCTCAGAAAGGTTGCCTGCATTGGTGCATGGCACCCAAGCAGAGTCATGTACTCCGTTCCTAGAGCTGGTCAGACCGGTTTCCACCACCGTGTAATGCAGAACAAGAGAGTGTACCTCATGGGCGATGGGCAGAGCACAGATGCATGCAAGACCGAGTACGATCTGACTGAAAAGACAATTAACCCAATGGGAGGATTCACTGGATACGGTCACGTAAACAACGAGTTCATCATGGTTAAGGGGTCAGTAGTTGGACCAAGAAAGAGAGTCCTTGTCCTCAGAAAGATTGTTGGAAGAAAGTACAAGAGCGGAAACGCAGAGTCCATCAACATCAAGTTCATCGATACCTCCTCAAAGATTGGAAGTGGTAGATTCCAGACTTCTGCTGAGAAGAAGCAGTTCTACGGAAAACTTAAATCCGATATTACAGCTGAAAATGAACAGGAAGAATAAACACTTTTCATTTATATTAGCTATGGCTATATCTGGCTCTTTAATTTTCGCAATACACTGCAGGCACAGCAGTTTCTTCTTCTGATTATTTACCACACGAGAACCGCATGCAAAAGGCACGCTGTGCATCTTGCTGTGGACTCTTACTTTTCTGAAATAGCCCTAGACTATGCTAGTGCCCATAATGCACCGTGTGAGTCTATCTCTGTTTCTTTTAGATGCCTCTGGGTATATGCACAGCGGCCTGCCTTTCTAGTTCTCTTTGAGGAATCCTCTTTGCTTTCCTGCCTTTGCTTATACATAATATCTTCGTGCGCTGTATTTCCTTAGGGCATGCATGATTGCGTATTGTGCATACTTTTCTCTGGATATTTATTTGTGCTTTTTTTATTTCCCATGGAGCTAAATGATAAGCTACTTAGATTCGATGCGAAGACTCTGCTTTCCTCAAATACTGGAGATATCTCAAAGGTCTTTGAAGGCACTGTTGATGGCTCGCCTGCTATTCTTACCCTTCATAAGGTGGCCTTCAACGAAGAATATACCTCCCCAAGTGCGCATAAAGTTATCCACGAGAATGATGTATATACAAGCGGCACATTTTTGGCAAGTGAGATGATTAAGTACAGCCTTATACACCCAGCGACAGAGACACAGATTAAAAAGTACAGAAAATCTGAGTATGTTTTGGTAAAGGAAACTGCCGAAATGTATAGAACAAAAACCCTCCCACATGCTCTTAAGCATAGCCCTAACTGCAAATGGATTGACACAATCTTCCAGCAGGCAGACGGGTGCGCCACCCCGTGTATAACCGAAAGCAAAGAGCATGTTCTTTTTATGGACAAGGAGTTCCTGATTTGCCCTGACTTAAAGTGGGATCGAGTAACACTTGAGTCGCTCTATCTTCTAGTTCTGTTCAAAGACCCTAGTATTTACACACTTAGAGAACTCCGCCAGGAGCATATTCCACTTCTTGAGAGAATTCAGCAGGCTGCTGTAGAGGCCCTTGCCATGCACAATTACACAACAGACAAAGTCAAGATATACTTCCACTACTACCCTACCTTCTACAGAGCGCACGTTCACATATCATCTATTTCTTCTTCGTGGCCTGGCACGTCTATTGGCAAGTCTGTCTTACTAAATGATGTAATTGAAGGACTGAAAGTGTCCTCAACATACTTCCAGGATAAAACAATGGAGGTATGTATTTCTAAGGAGTCTTACATGTATTCAATATATTCTGAATAGCCTAGGCATGAGATTCTCTTATCAGAAGAGAACTTAGCAAACATCTGAGCTACTTGTAGTATCTTTTTATTGCTCCATAGTTTCTAGAAACTCATTCATATCACTCTGTTATAAATTACTATTTTTACATAAAGCAAGTACTTTTAGCAGATCTATTTATATACCAAGACTCTGCCATAGTAGACTTACTGCGTGCAAATCTGAAATAATCCGTAGTAGCCTATTCTAGAGTGTTAGTTTTGAGCGCACTTGTAAGAATTAGTTGTTTTAAACATGTAGCTAGACCAGTGGTATGTATATTTAGGGCTAATAATAAATCTTGCCTTGGATTTCATTTTTTAGTAGACTACTTTGGATTATATATTAAAGTGTGCACCTTTGATTATTATATATCTCAGTAATAATAGCTGTGATTGAAGCTCATGATCTTATTTAAGATATGCCTTAAAAGAAGAGTACTTTCAGAGCCTTGATTTGTACATTCAGTCTACTGCAGAGTTGCATATTTCTTTTTTATTTTCATACTCATCATTTCTGTATTTAAGAAGATAAAGCGTATGCACAGTAGTGTCTACTGCTGAAATGAAGAGTTTTAAAGCATTTAAAAAGTAAAAGGCACTGGAAAAAGCAAAGAATTATACGGATGGATTGGTCTAGCAGGATTATTAAATTCTATCTGTACCAGTAAAGAGTATTTATCTTGGACAATTATACTCACTCACAATGTACTATACACCTAAGAGTTTTTATCCAAAAACTTCAATTTCTCCTTTTACTATATGCTATTACATGACGATCCAGAATGTTTCCCGGGTTATATTCGGGCCATGTGTCTTTTGCAACCCGCCAATCTGCATGCTAAAGTATAAAGAAAGCGGCCTGGGCTCTCTCTCCTTTATTTTAATAAAGCTTAAAATTTTAGCTAACTCAAAGAAACTGAATGGTAGTAAATCATCCCAAGCCAGCAATAGGAAAAAATGACATAGAAAAGGTACAATTCATCTTCCCAGATGAAATCTTTTTTGTCCATGGAGAGCAAGACCTGCTTGTTGTTCTTCTAAATGGAAAGGTATTTAAGAGGCAAAGCATAACTGACAATGACCAGAAAAACACAGAAGGCCCAAAATACGTTGAGCTATTTGATCTAAAAGATGTAGTGAAACATGCAGAAACAATAGATAAAAAGCTATATATAGCGACAGCAACTACGCTCTACCGAATAAACAAGGGGGCAGAGGACAAAGAGAAAATTGTTCTGCAGGCAATCCATAAAGATGACTTCTTAAAGATATGCGCGCTCTCTGTTTCAGAGGATGGGGAAATGCTTGTATACGGCGACTATGAAGGAAAAGTAACGGTCAAGACGCCAACCACACAATATGAATGCATAGAACATGAAGATGCAATTGTTGGAATTGTAATCCTGAAGCGAGTGATATTTACAGCAAGCGAAGACGGCATGCTTCTAAAGACAAAAATCGGAGAGACCGAGCCAAAGGATGCATATGAAGTAGGAAAGCCCATCCGATACTTTGGAAAGCTAGACAATAAGCTTGTTCTGCTGGATGCATATGGCACCCCGTACACCCTCAGTAAGACAACAAATGATCTGAGAAAAGAGAAAAAGCTTGTAAGAAAAGTAACATTCGTGAATAAAGTGAGCGATGGTCTCTACGCATCGCACGACAATGACCATTTCAAAATAACAACGTACAAAACAGTAAACCGTATACAAGTGCCTCCAAAAAGAACTGATGGCTTGTTTGAGTACAAGAACAGGCTTTACTTCTATGCAGGCGAAGAAATAACAGGATGGGAGGTAAAGAAAGCAACAGAACTAGAAGAATTCTTTGAGGATTTATAAATGAGTTGCTAACCTCCCACAAAGTAACTTGTAGTAGCTGCATAAATAAATAACTTCGACATACATCCTGTTAAAATTTAAATAGTTCCAAAAAGCTTTCTATTGGCCAGAAGTGCATATTCCTTTCATTTTTATAGCTCGCATATATTTGGGTTACATTTCATCCAATAATGCTTTATATAGTGTCTGCAGCAATGGCATTGCCACTGCAGCTTGATTCGTATTGACAGATAGCGTATGGGTATTTAGCACACTATAATTTGTGCATATAATACGATCCCACTTGTTCTTTTTGCAAATATAAATCGCCCTATAGAATATACTCCTGATTGGCTGTGCAGGCACTAAATATGAAATAGTTAATAAACTTGTAAAATCATATTGATAGATGTATATGTATTTAAATATGCATAAAAAATTCCTACAAATGACAGACCATATTGCAATCTATAAAATCATTGTGCTATGCATGGTATGCAGCTGCATACGTTCTAGTATGTTTGCCGCAAGTAATGAATACAATAGTTCCAATGAAGTAATGGATGAAGAGTGGATGAGAAATATAGATATAAAAGATCTGTACAGTGCTATACCTACCGAGCATTACAACAGTGCGGTCCAACTAGAACACACAAGTGACATGTATGATCTGGGAGATCTAGATGACTTGTATCTTTTAGAAGGAATCCCAGAATCAGCCCACACAAGCAACTCCTACTATCCATATGATCTATTTAACATGGACACTATAAACCAAGCAGAAAATTTAGGTCTTTTTTTAGAAGGCATCCCAGAATCAGAAAATACAAGCAACTCCTACTATCCATGTGATCTATTTAACTTGGACACTACAAACCAAGCAGAAAATTTAGGCCTTTTAGAAGGCATCCCAGAATCAGAAAATATAGATGGTAGATATTACATGCTATGTCCGCCAAACCCGAATAATGGAAATCAAAAAGATAACATAGTTTATATATTCTATAGAGATATCGATGGGCACACATTCTATATAAATAGTGCAGAGTGCAAAATATACATATACCCCACTGGAGATATGGCCTATATCGAAGATATATTTTATATGGTATATAGAGATAGTTTGAACAATCTTGTCTATATAAATAGTTCTGTAGGCCCTTCTACTTTTAACATTGAAGATACATCTAAAGATGAATCAAGCAACCAAGGAGAAATCTTATTTAATAGTCTAACTAGAGAAGCTCCGTTAAAGCGCCTAGCAGAGTCTACTTCAAGTGGGTCAGATGATAATCCAAGTGCGAAAAAATGCAAAAATACAGAAGTTGTGGAAGAAAGTCATAAATCTGCCAAATTAGAAGCATTCGATATAACGACAAACTATATAGATAGTTTTGAATCTTTTCAACACTATAGATATATGGCTCATAGAGACACAACGAGAGATAAACCCCATGGATTTTCATACTGGTTTCCTAACCGTAGCATAAATAATGAAAGTATATCATGCAAATGTGGTATTGGGATAGACTACAAAAATGAAATGATGTTTTGGCACTTTTTAACTAGCTCACATCATAACTCTCTAGCTGAAAAGATTGACTGCATTATTAGTTTAAGTAATGCAAGGAGAGATGCTGAGCATATCCCTAGCAGCCAGATATTCTATCATTATTATTTCTTTTTAAAGGACTTAAAAAAATACATAGAAAGTCACATAAATATAAAGCACATCCGGGCAAAATACAACTACAGAGATGGCAGTAAGAACAATATATGCTCTAGGTCTAAAATAGAGCCAGAGACACTTGGAGAAATATATGAAGAGACCCAAACAGATCTAAAATGGTGGGTCAATAGCATGTCTGTTATCACCGAAAAAACTGAGGAAATTAAGAGTGCAGGATCTGCAGATGCACCACTAAAAGAAAAGCTGCACTTTATTCTAAAGCTACCAGAAATACTCAGAGACCTGGTTCTGATAACCCCCGAGATACTATCAAAGACAATGGAAGAAATGAAAAGAACATCTGATTCAGAGGCTAGCAGGTTTTTCTGCATTATAGAGTACCTATATTACTTAGCGAATGGTGATTCGGATGGAATGAACACAGCATATAAGAAAGTTCAAAAGCTATCTGTGAATAGAAAACCTATAAATAGCCAGAGTACTATGATGGTGTATGGTCTTGTTTATAATTTATTTTGTTTTTTCTACCAATGTGCGCCATTTACATGTGTAACTGATGTTAAGAGTAAAGAAGGCAAATCCCTACACAGAGAAACCCATATTAAAAATATTTTCCAAACCCACTGCCCATACATACCAAAGAATGGAGTTTTCAGACTATGTGGAAAAAGAGCAATTGTAGAGGCAAGGATCAATAAATATACAGAAAACAAAGAGATATTTATGCTAGACCAGTCTATAGATCAAGCTATTGAAACTGTAAAAGTGGTTGACTCTTTTAGCTTGGAAGGTCTAGAAAATGTAAAATCTTTAAAGATAGTGCACAGTGATCACTACCATGTGCAGCTAGTTGACAACATACGCCACACAGTAAAACTCATTCCTATTCCATATCCCTATTGTGAAAATTACAATTCTAGTGATGAATCTATACAAAGGAAAACTCATTCAATTCGATATATAGTAGAGTACATAAAATCTGTACTGAAGTCAACCTATCCAGAAAAGAATTCAGAGTTTAATATCTATCCATTTAAGTATAGTAGAAATAGTGGAATATGGTCATTAATAGATGGGAATTGCAATTGGTATAGGAAGAGAGAATTAGATCTAGCTCTAAGTACAGTGAATAGCCATAAATATGATGTAGTCTTTTACTACTTTGAAGATAATATAACCAAAAATTATTTTAGATGTATAGATTTCCAAATCTCAGTTGGCTCGAGTCTTGAAACTCCTCGAATTCCTTTATTTCTTACAAACTTTATGCTGATAAGTGCTATAATTAGTCCGTATATATTTTTTGGTGAAACATGTATTAAAACCGAAATAATTAAAAATTATGCCACTGAGAAAAAAAGTATTGAACCTACTAAAATGACTATCGATACAGCTGCAACCAGCCAGAGCTCATCTTCCGCATCACCAAGCAACAATGAATCTCAACCAAAAAGAAGCTACATTAATTACTACTACAGTGACTTTTTGGTTCGAGATATAAATGACTACATATTTTGCACTACAGAATGCTTTGTTACAGATATCTCACTTAATTTATCAGAAATAACAGGTGAGCTATCTACAGTTTGGTATACACAGATAAAGAGAAGCGTGCGTGAGTATACAAACTACTGTTTTAGTATAAGTACAGCTCAGAACATTCAGAGCGATAATCAGTCACAATCTAAAAAAGAAGTAGTCCTAACATTCCTGAATCTATTACAGCGCGAGAGTTCATCGGGTGACAAAGTCACATACGGTCTGTGCATCTATACATCTTTGGAAGGCAACGAAGTTGCTGTTCCAATTATGTGCGAGAAAATGCGAAGGCTTTTGGGTGCTAACATTGATGATGACCTTAAGTCCAAGCATGCAAATTGGGAAAGTAACATTCTTCCTCCACGAGTTGATATTAAAGATATAAAAGAGGATGCTCCTGTTTTTATCACGGTAAAAACCTTTAGCTACACGCAGGCAAACCTTGGAATGCACTATGACATGCTAGCTGCTCTCTTTCATAACAATAATTCTGCACCAGAACTAACATCAGAACCCGCACCAGCACTAAAAAAACTAACAACACCAGAACCAAAGACCGCTACTAGAAAGTCTCCTAGAGCGACTAGAGCTAGAGTTGTTTACACCGAGTAGAAAAAATTCGCTAAAACCTGGCATCTCCTTATTATAATACTGCCAAAAGCACCTACACGCAAGATCATAACCAATTCAATCAAAATCCTCAATACTAACTTTTTAAGCACCTTATGCTCTCACCAATGCATAACACAGAGTGTGTTAGTAAACTCTATTAGAAATAAAATAAAGTATTTTTAAGTAACCCTCTTCTAATCTTTCCGAATTCTACTATATACTACTGTCTCTTAGCTATAATACTATTGTCTTTATCCAATGCACACTATATTTTGTTCTCTTTGTGCTGCATAGTACTAGATATTGCCTATGGCTAAACTCAAGGGAAGTAGAACTCTTTCATTAAGGGGTCTTTGAGTTTTGTCTTTTTTTGTATTTTCTGCGTTCCTTCTCGAAAAATAGAAATAGTGTTGCTAGTGGCTCTATATATATATAGTAGTAATTTTAAACAAATTTTTATCTTTAGTTTTCTTAGTTGGCAACACCTTCTAGTGACAGCAAGCGTTAACAAACCCAAAGGACTAAGTCACTATCATGTAAACAAGTAGAAATTCTTGTGGTTTGCTGGCCTACAGTCAAAACCTGGAAGGCAAAGACCAACATCAAGCTATATTTCTAATCCAGGAAGAGGATTTTATGCCTATAAGGCAAGAAAAACCAACAGATATTTTAAGAAAGTTTTGTTGTTATACATATGCACATTCCTGGATGTACACAATCCGTTTATTCTTTGTACTTGAGGTATTCTTTGTCTTTATCATTTTTTTTAATATTCTTGCACGAGTAGATGGTATTCTTCTAATTTATATATTTTCCGGAATTATTCGGGTTATATCAGAGACCTTATCTTATGCTCTTGAAGTGGTCTATAAATAAAGAATGTTTCCAACTAAGAAAACTAAAGATAGAAATTCATTTAAAATTACTACTATACAGGCCACTGGCAACAAATATTGCTCTTATTGGGCTACTATTTCTAGACCATACTCTTTCTATCCTGCAGCACACCATACAAAAAAGTCTTCAAGTAAGTTTTTTCTTCTTTTTGTATTAAAGACTACACAGCACTGTAAAGGATTAAAATATGCAGTGTGAACAACAAAAAAGAAAATAAAACATGCAAATACGCCTGCAATTCTTTTATGTTTTATATCCAGAATAACCAAAAAACAAATTCAAAATACATATGTGCATTCAGCCAGTTTGATGCAATTATATTTCAGCAATAAGCTTGTAATGAAATTTCTTTATTTCTATTAGAACCCATTGAATCAAACAAACAAATTATTTGGGGTTATTGGCTGAGTAAAATATATTAATACAATGGAAACAGTCATTAATATAGAAAGCATACCTAATGCTGAAATAGCCTCATCTAGCTTAGGTACATCCTCCTGATTATGCATCTCCTTCTTTATTTTTTCGCCAAAGCAGAATGTATATGCAAAGAACGCAAAAATTGTAAAAAGAAAGAGCAACAGCCAAGATAAGCTTGCTTCTATCTCGTGCACCTCTCCTGAAAAAGGATAGATGAAGCCAACTACAAAGGCCAAAACAGTGCATAATATAATCCCTAGTATGGAGATGATATTTCCTTTGGTTTTTCTATTCCATAGATCCCTAATAAGTATTCCAAAAATAGACAGAGTACATTTGACTACAAAAATCCCGAATAAGCCAACCACAACCGAGGACAGTGCGAATACAACTGATTTGAATGAAAAATCAAAATCTTTAAGAAACAAACCAAATATCATAACCATAGAATAAACTATCATTCCTAACAGAATAGAGGCAAGTATAAAAAACGGCACAGTATAGACTATCTTCAGAGGAGAATTCTGTGTAATGTTTGTTCTTATCAAACCAAATGCGCCATGTAAAGAACTCACACGCGCATTTCTTAATGGCGGCGAGTTGTTTTCTCCAGAGCCACTTTCAACATACACAGTTCCTTTCTTATCATTATCCACGTGCTGCAAATCTTCTTCAACAACTGATACTCCCATAGGCACGAGCTCAGTATATTCATGTGCTTCTCCAGCAAGTGAGAGGCCTACTGCATTCATTGTCTCAGCAACCTTCTTCGCACATGCTTTCTCAATATCGTTAAGTGTGCTGTATGCTTCACCTGCTTTGTCTTTTAAGACATCCATGGTTTTAGTCAACACAGATTCATTGTTAAAATTTATTTCTTCTGTGCCCGCATGCATTCCTTCAGTTTCATCCGAAATCTCCATCCTCCAGTCATTTGCACCCGCAGAGGTTGTTGGAAGGTCATTCTTTAGATCATTCTGCTGCTCCGTTAGTTCCTGTGGATTTTCTACTCTTACTTCCATGTCAGACCCATTAGATGGACCGGCAATCATATTGCTCTCATTATTATCAATTAAATTCATGGAAAAATTAATTTTTTCTTAATTTATACGCTTGGCAGTTATATAAAAAGCTGAGTTTTTTCTGAAATATTAGACTT
>NW_026515635.1:835507-838856 GCF_000738915.1 Nematocida ausubeli
GTGCTGCATTCACAAAGTCCCTGTAGTCTTCTGCTGTGTCAATGAACTCGTAGATGTATGTCTGTATAAGGAAGGCTGCGCTATTCAAAAACTTTCCACTCTCAAATTTTTCTTTTGTGGCTGGCATTGCAAACTTGCCTTCTTTCTTTAGCAGTGGATTGTCTTTGCACTGCATATAGAACTTGACAATTCCAGCCGCCTCACTTTGGTAAATACTGTCGCTGTGCTCATTAGTAACTGGGTCTATACCTGCAGTATGCATTACTACATTTACAAACTCTTTCTCTTTGCATGTCTTACTTTTTATGACAAGATTATTTTTCTTTCCTTTGTAGTCTACTGCTATTTTAACATCAACGCCCTCTGAAAGAAGAAGAAGTGCTGCAAGAATGTACTTTGTGTCTTTCTTAACGTGATCTGCTCTTAGGAAGTTTGTAAGTGCATTTGACCTTCCTGCCTCAATGGAGAGGTCCCCATCTGCAGACGGAAACATCTTTATGAGCAGCGCATGGTAAGTGCTAAGATACTTACCTTCTAGGGATTTTGTGTCCAAATCTTTGTGCACCCTGTCATTCACAGGTGTTCTTGTAAAGTTGTACTCTTGCTCGTTTTCATCAGATAGTCCTTTCTTAGACAGTGCATAGTCTGTGTCTATTTCAGGGGAATAAAACCGCTTATTGTACATGTATCCATTCCGGTTTACAATATATCCACGCATCAGATTCAATGGTCCTTTTGGGTTAATAGCCACATCCTGCTTCTCGCCAACAAAGGTCTTACTGACTTTTTTTATGTCTTCCACATCAATTCTTGCAAGAATACTTTGCATCATGATTAGGCTTAGAAGTAGCCTGCAAATCATTTTTTGTAAATCGAAAAAAGATTTTCTTTTA
Source organism: Nematocida ausubeli (assembly GCF_000738915.1). Lineage (NCBI taxonomy): Eukaryota > Fungi > Microsporidia > Nematocida > Nematocida ausubeli. The sequence continues at coordinate 836,401 of NW_026515635.1, forward strand.
AACAGTTTTAATTTCTCATTTTTCTTCATGAATATTGGCATCGGTTATTTCTATAAATATAGATCACTTGCATGCAATTTATAGTTAGCCAATAAATAAAAACGGTTCTGCGTTTTAATTGGACCAGTCATTTTATCCAATCTGCATACGTAAATACACCAGTTATCATCTTTATACTATTCTCCTGTAGTGAAGACCAATAGTTAGAAAACACTCCTGCTAGCACTCAGAAAACAGACTGGGATACACAATGCCTGTCCTGTTGTAAAATAGACTTCTTTATTTATCATCTAATCTAGATATATTAGTGTACTATGCAATGGCGTTAAAAGCAGTATACTGAAAACACCGAAGCCTGGCTATGCTAGATGGCCACTCTGATATAGCCAAGATATGTGCACTAAGACAGTCTAAATAAAGGAGTTGAGTGGTAGTAAGCTAATGCAGTGTCTGTGCACTAGAAAGTGTATTCCTTCAATATGTGTATAGCCAGAGGAAAAGAAAAATAAAACTTAACTCAGAGTGTGTCCAGAGGATGTTTAACAGAGCTTTTTTAATGCTATGCATGTGTATAATGTGATGGATGCGCAGACAAAGTGTCTCTATATATGTGTGTAGTGCATAATACACACTATTATGATAAGTGTATACGAGTGTATGTCTAGCTGGCAATAAGTGCTTGTTTCGTTCTCTATTTGCCTGTAGTGTGTTGCTCTTTCTGTTTCCCTCTTTCTTCTCCCTTCATGTCTGACCAGTGATGGTTCTCTGTGATGTGCTACTTTTCTTCTTTTCCCTGTCTCTCACGCTTTATTTCTCTTTTTATACCTATGTAAAATAAACTACTCTATTAAAAGAAATATACACTTTATTTTCCAATGTATAAGAGAATAAAAATACAAGAAGTACACTGAAAGAGAAGAAAAAGACAAAGTAGACATATGCACATAAATAAAAGTGTGGTAAAATTCCCACTTTCAATAAACCCTGTGACAAAAGGACATCTATGATAAATGCACTTTCCGGACGATTTCTCGTATATCAAAAACTGACTATATAATAGTTAGAATAATTCAGAAAAAAGGAACATGTCCGAACCCAAGAATACAATTATCAAAAATGCATCCGGTCAAAGGCACCGAAGACATCCACAGGATTCCAATAATAAAACTCCCTGGACAACTTCACTCTCTATTCTCGACTATTATCTCCGGACTAGCTCGTCGCCCCCTTTTGGGCACGTCAAAAAGAATAGACAGATAATAGAGAATATAGATGTATTAATAGATATATACACCGATAGGACCAATAGAAGGCCTATTTAGCAAAAGTGCTTCAAATGTGTTAAGAATGCAAGCATATACGGATAACTCGTAAGGAAGGTAAGTAATCTGGCACATAGTGTAGAAAGAAAGGCAAATAACCCGATTGACCGCCCCTCTCATATAACCTATATGTAAATTATCACTAAGCTTTGTGCAACTCTTTAATTTTAATTTTATATTTTTGCCAGGCATACCATAGAAATAGCTAGAAATCTAGAAGAGCACAATATCAAACAAGAAATCTAAATGATCTATAAAGTATATTAGCAGGAAATATGAAAAAAGCATGGCGAGCACAAAGAAGTCGAGCAAAGAGTCTATAAAGGAATATGTGATAATGGTCGCTCGTGTGCTATTAATACTGTCAATGGTGCTATACACATGCGTAATCGCATCGCCCAACCGAGACAAATCGCAGGAAGGCGCACTAGGTGTAATAAGCGAGCTGAAGACATCTTCTACAGATCAAGAAAATAGCGCAGTGTATGAAAACAGAGAGCCCGGTGAAGAAGGAAGTAAAGAAGCAGGCACACCAATACCAGTTGAGCAATTGGACAGTGCCATAAACATGAACGGTACTTCTACGTCTTTAGACATGTATGCACCAGATGAGCACAGCAATTCTTCTTCTACAAAAGAAGAAAAAGAAGAGGTGTATGCTGTGACGGATCAAACACACTATATAGTAGATATGCTTAAAACAGCGTGCAGCAAAAAGAGAGATACACTAGAAGAGATGGAGGGCGCTGCACGTTTGGCTTATGAATTTGTTACGAAAAACAATGAAGAACTACAGAGTATTAAAGAGAAGTATACTAAATATAGTTGTGATTACAATTTGGATTGTAAAAAAACAGATGTTCTAAAAGAAAAAATTGAAAGTTACTACCGAAATCCAAACAATATAACTCGAATTCCAAAAGACGAAAATGCTGAATATGAAGCAGAAATGAAAGAGATTGATGCGCTATATGAAAAGATCTGTGATGCAAAAGAAGACAAGGAAAGAGCATTAGATGAATATATAGAAGCTGGCATGGTTGGAATAGACCTAGAAAAAAATTCGAATATATCGGGAGAAGACACCTTGAAGCACTACTCACATGCGATAGAAGAGGAGAAAGCGCTGCTTTC
>NW_026515635.1:845765-849996 GCF_000738915.1 Nematocida ausubeli
ACATGTATCCATTCCGGTTTACAATATATCCACGCATCAGATTCAATGGTCCTTTTGGGTTAATAGCCACATCCTGCTTCTCGCCAACAAAGGTCTTACTGACTTTTTTTATGTCTTCCACATCAATTCTTGCAAGAATACTCTGCATCATGATTAGGCTTAGAAGTAGCCTGCAAATCATTTTTTGTAAATCGAAAAAAGATTTTCTTTTAAACCGTTTTAATTTCTCATTTTTCTTCATGAATATTGGCATCGGTTATTTCTATAAATATAGGTCACTTGCATGCAATTTATAATAAGCCAATAAGCAAAAACAGTTCTACGCTTTAATTGGACCAGTCATTTTATCCAATCTGCATATGTAAATACACCAGTTATCATCTTTATACTATTCTCCTGTAGTGAAGACCAATAGTTAGAAAACACTCCTGCTAGCACTCAGAAAACAGACTGGGATACACAATGCCTGTCCTGTTGTAAAATAGACTTCTTTATTTATCATCTAATTTAGATGTATTAGTGTACTATGCAATAGTGTTAAGAACAGTGCACTGAAAACCCCAAAGCCTGGCTATTATAGATGGACACTCTGATATAGCCCAAATACGTATGCAATGATACAGTCTAAATAAAGAAGTTGAGTGGCGGTAATCTAATGCAGTGTCTGTGTACTAGAAAGTGTACTCCTTCAATATGTGTATAGCCAGAGGAAAATAAAAATAAAACTCAACACAGAGTGTGTCCAGAGGATGTTTAACAGAGCTGCTTTTATGCAATACATGCGTATAATGTGATGTATGCGCAGACAAAATATCTCTATATATGTGTGTATTGCAGAATACAGGCTAATATGCTGTGTGTAAGAGAGTGTATGTCCAGCTGTTAATAAATGCCTGTTTCATTCTCTACTTGTCTATAGTATGGTGCTATCTCTGTTTTCCTCTTTCTTCTTTCTTCTTGTCTGAGCAATTATGGTTCTTTGGAATGTGCTACTTTTCTTCTTTTCCCTGCCTCTAGTGCTTTATTTCTCTTTTTATATCTATGTAAAATAAACTACTTCACTATATGGAGTATACACTTTATTTTCCCAATTTATAAGAGAATAAAAATACAAGAAAACATAGAAAGAGAGGAAAAGTAAAAAATAGACAGATGCACAGAAATGAAAGAATAGTTAGATAAGTAGAGAGCATAGATGTGTTATTATGTATAAGCAGGTCTAAGACCAATAGAAGGTATATTCAGTGAGATGTAGTGACATAGCATAGTATAGCACAAATATACTAGTCAGCAAGTGCAGTTGGCACATAAGGCATATATCTATCTATAGCCTGGGTGGTTTGTTGGATGCGGATAGACTTATAGCACCGAGAGTAGCTGCTATATTATGCATATATACACTGGCATGGAAAAGTGACTCTGCATAGTCATGCACAGGCCAGGGCAGTATTAGAGAGTGTGAAGGCCAACCAAGGCAGCACAACTGTGGTTAGCCAAGTGAGTATGCAGTAGAGTAGAAAGAGCTGTGTGCAAATGCAAGAGATCAGCTGAATAGTAGCCTCAGTATAGAACACTCTGCTGTCTATCCTGCAGTGTATGTATTTAACCCGAATTGCTAAATACTGCGGGTTTGTTAAGATATAACCCGAATTTCAATAACTCGAATGTTAAATAAAGAATTTTTATTTTTGTAGCAGAGCCATCTTTGACAAGTTTTTCTATCTGGCAGCATCCTTTATTTCTTGTCTTCTGTTTATAACCGGAAAGCAGTTAATTTATTCGTAATATGTATTATTAAAAAAACAAAACATAAACTGTAATAAAAATATGAATTTATCAACAAACAAAATAAAAACAAAAGAAGAGTATGCTAGCAATTAATTTAATTTAGCGCGTGGAAGCATAGCCTCTCACAACATATTGTGCCCTCAAGACAGAGATAACAACAAGCACATGTATGGCCATATACGTATGTAATACTAGTTGTATTCGGGTTATATTTTATTACAGAAATATACATCCAATATATTCAGAAATTCTTATTATTTCCTTTGTGAAAATTCCTACAAACTTATTGCAAAAATAGGATGATCTGTCAAAACTTAATATAGACATGTAATTCGGGTTATTAATCAATTATTCTCAGTTTAAGTGCTTAAATACAAAGATATTTGAATATTTGGGTGCTAAGATATGAGAATGAAAACACATGAATGTTTATACAAGAGAAAGAACAGCCAGATATCTATCAAGCTACTAGCAAAAGTGCTTCTTATAGGAACACTTATGGGTGTGCAGAATGTCTTTGGGTTATTGCCCATAGAAGAAATGGAAGATGTACTAAAAGAATTATTAGACAAATATAAAAAAAATAACACTGAATCATATGCGATTTGGCTTTTAAGCCCGATTATGCTATATTTGCATAAAGAGATAGATACTCTTCATAATGTGCGATTTAACCCTCGATACATAAATGAGCAGACTGCTGTGCCAGACAAAGAAAATATTTTACAGAATATAGACCGAACAAACGACACAGTCAGAGAAGAGGATTCAGAGGGAAATGAACTCCCAAAGAGCACTGTAGACCACTATAGTGCACTGATTAACATGTTCCCTTCCCCAGATGGAAAAGTAAGAATCCATCCTAAAAAAGGCTGCAAAGACTCTTTCACCTCTTTCTTGAGGAGTGAACATGTCAAGGAATATGCGCATAGCATTCTTGCAATACTTCTTCTGCGGGCAGAGGGAGTGCCCGTGCCGCTGAGAATTGAGAATGAGGAAAGCACGTGCCCAAAGCTTACATGGACTAATGAGTGCAATCCAGAAGAGTCCTTCAGTGTTCCCATATGCACTACTAGTATGGAAGGGCAGGAAAGTAATAGCTCTAGTGAAGAAGCAAATATAAAAAAAATTAACAGGAAACTACTGCAGACTATTAAGTACTTCCTTAATGCAGAATTCAGCCAGGAGCTTAAAGAGAGTATAGCGCAGCAGGAGTCAGTTGAGAAAGAAAATTATTGGGAGAATGAGTTTACTGAGACACCTGCCTGGCTTATACAATTGTACATATATTACTATCTAGAGACTAAGAAGAATGCAATTGACTTTTATGATGAGGTAGCCGAAAAATTAAGGTTTTGCATGGATGTGTTTATTCAGGATAGTAGTTATAAAGATATTATAATGGTGTTCTTTAAAAAACTCATCATACGCCAAAATACAAAGCCAAGCATATTAAAGTGGTGGAAGGAAGTAAAATGGATTAAAAATGTAGTTGAGGCTGTGAAAGAACCCCAGCTACATCCCTTCAAAGATAATAGTCAGCTCCCTGCTAAAAAAACAGTTCAAGAAAAGAGCGAAGAAAATAACAAAGGAAATAATGAAGAAAATAATGAAGAAAATATACAGTCGAAAGAAGGGCTAATTTCAAGTGATATAGAGTCTGTGCTACTTACTCTACTATGCTGCTTTGTATACAATCCGAAGACAGATAAATACAATGTTGAGCAAATTCCGCACGCGCAGGAAGAAGTAAAGAATCTGTTTGGCATGCCATCTAAAAACACAAGTACCACTAGCGATTCATCTGAACCGTGTGGAAATCCAGATATAGGCACAACACCAAGCAATAATATACCTGTTATTCAGCTAAGAGAGGAAATGCCACAAGAGGTTTGGAGCAAGTGGAGTGAAATAATTCAGAACATAGTGGAGGGTGATGAAAACATAAGTTACATAACTGTAGAGAATAATAAGCGTGTGATTCAACCCAATATTTTAAATATTCTCATAATAATGATAAAACTCACAGGAATGGATTATGATGAAAATATAACCCGAATACAGAAATATAGAGACAGGCTGCAAGACCCAAAGTTGATGCGTAATGATGACCTAGTAAAGTCTCTTGAGTCTGAAATTGCAAACTATGCAGAAGAGATATTTTCTCAGATGGGAAAAGAATTCTTAAGTGATGAAACACCAGCAGATGAGGGCTTAGTGTCTTCTACACCTTCTAAAAATGAGAGGGAAATATATGTGTTTTTCAAGAAGTATAATACTCAGATGGTGAGTGATAAAAACCATTTGGATGAGTATATAATTATTCATTATGCCACAGAAGATAGAGCTGAGCCAATAATTATTTGTTCTATGCGACCAGAAAAAGTTTATTTAGGAATTGGCAAGTGTTTTATAATATTAGACATTCCGAAAGACAGCTATA
>NW_026515635.1:852386-855662 GCF_000738915.1 Nematocida ausubeli
TATATAGACAAAATAAAACAGCTGGTATAGCCTGAAGTTCTAATTGTTGTATGCTCTACGTAGCACCTAAAGACATGCATGGCATTAGCAACACCACCATTGGTGTTTGTTGGCACCCCATATCATCAATTAATTAGTTTGCTTGTTTTGATAAATCTCAAGATTAAATTAAACCCAAGCTATTTAAAGACTTGAGTTTTTGAATAAATGCTAAATTTTAACAATAGTCTCTTTTAAGAAAGCAGGACCTGATTTTTCCTCTCAAAGTGTTAGACTTGACAATGCAAATTAAAAAAATATTTCTTGTTCTCTATTTATAGACCTCTTCCAATAGCTATATTTTATATAGACAATTGAATATTCTCTTATCAACGAATAAAGGGTCCTAGAGTCTGAGCCAGTCTAGCTAGCGCGTAAACAAGTAGAATATTTTGTAGCGTGTTGGCCTTTAGCCAAACCTCGAAAGGCAATGTCCAACACTAATCTACATTGCTAGCCCAGATAAAGGGTTTTATGCCCTCAAGGCAAGGAAAACCAATAGTGCACCCGAATAGAGTGTCTTTATGTATTTGTATAGTACATAGTACATTCACAGTACACTGCGAGTAGAAGAGTGTGTATCTCTAGCTGCCAATAAATACTTGTTTCATTCTCTACTTATCTGTAGTATGTTGCTCTCTCTGTTTTCTTCTCGTTTCTCTCTTTGTGTCTGACCAGTAGTGGTTCTCTGGAATGTGCTAGTTTTCTTCTTTTTCCTGCCTCTGATGCTTTATTTCTCTTTTTATACTCTAGTAAAATAAATTGCTTCAAAGGGCTATATGTATACTTTATTTTCCAATTTATAAGAGAATAAAATACAAGAAGCACACTGAAAGAGAAGAAAAGGACAGAGTAGACAGATGTACATAAATAAAAGAATAGACAGATAAATAGAGAGTATGGATGTATTAATAGGCATATACACTGCTAGGACCAGTAGAAGGCCTATTAAGTGAATATAGAGACATAGTACAGTGTATAGCAGATATACTAGCCAGAAAGTGCAGTTAGACCATAGAGAATGTGTCTGTCTGTGACTCAGATGGTCTGTTGTATGATGGCTGACTCAGAAATAGAGCCATCCAAGACAGAAAAGTCACAACTATCCAAGTATGCATGCAGTAGATTGGAAAGAGAGTGGATATGCGCAAATACAAGAGGTATACAGCAGAGTACCCTCAGTATAACACACTCTGCACACTCTTCTGTCTATATCCTGTAGTAGTGATCTTGACCTGAATTGTTAAGTACTAATATGCTTTATACAAGTATATAGAGAAGTAACAGAGTATTAACATTAATATAAAAATAAAAATGATCTTTAGATATACACAAGCACAAAAATAAAATAAAAAGAATGAGTATAGAGCTTACAGAGAATATGGCATTTTGGCAGCACCTGAATATCAGGGGAATAGTGCTATCCATTATATGCATGATAGCAGTATATAAACTCGTAGCATGCCTGCAGAGAAAAGGCAACCAAGAAAACCCAGTCATACCCACCGCAATGAAGGCAAACACTGGGACAGAAAGTGCAGAAGCAACTACAGCAAAGAAAGCAGAAAAACAGTGGGCCGGACCGAAATACCCGTGTGCACTTGATAAACACCAAGAAAAAATAAATACACTAGTAACCCGAGTCGACACTACAGGCAAGGCTAGATGTGCATTTGCCAGCGTGTACACTGAAGTATTTAACGTGGCCAAGGTGATGGACTATCAAATAGACAAGTTTCTTGCAAAGCTGGCCCAAATAGACACGCTATTTGAAGTGCAAGGCTGCGAACAGGGGAACTCAACCAAGAAGCACACAAGGCTGCGTGAGGGCATCAATTCAGAATACGATAGAAAGATAAGGAAGATTGAAACTATGCGCATAGAGGAGGAAAAACTCCTAGAAGAAATAGAGAGTGCGCACACTGAAAGGAATAAGCAGAGGGTTATTATGTGCGAGGAAGGAAATAAAATATTACTCTCAACGGGGCACTTTATAAATTATTTGGTGCACGGGCTTATGTTCCAGTCTAAGCGATACACTGAGCTAAAAGCAGAGCTGGCGTGCCTACATGCCAGGTTTAGCCGAGTGTTCGTGCTGTGCGAGGCGAAGTGGCTTGAGAAAGAGCACTACAGCGAGCAGGGCTCAGTTAATATATCCGGGCAGCTGGACCAGGCCCTCCATGAAAGCTTTGAAATAATAGACGAGGTTGAAAGAGACTTTGATGATCTAAGGAAATTCTATTTGTGCGAGAAGGAGAAGATGTTTAGTATAATCGATAAAATGTATGAGTATGTAAATTATTCTCTGTCGAATAGTGTGCGTGAGCAAATTAGGTTCCAAATAGGCTGTATGCACAGGATATGCACTGGCTTTAGCAAATTCAAGCCAAAGACCCAGGTGTCTTACCAACAAAGCGAGTATGCACGGCCCTATGCAAGCCGTGTGCGTGATCACTACACTCCTCTAAATAAGACATAAGAGTGTCCAAGCTCTTTAGTATGTATACAGAGTAAAATAAAAATAAAATACTTCAACTATACTATTAGCACATTGACCCGTATTAGGCACACAAAGAGAGCACAAAGACAGATACAGCACAGTCTGCAGGCGTGCAAACACACTGCCACCCTGCCCTGCACTCACACACGCCCAAGCACAACACTCCCCAGCCACTCCAGTCTGTCTGCAAAAAGCAGGAAAATCCAGACATATTATAGGGGGAAAGTGCAAGAAAACAGAAGAAAACAAAATAGCAGGACATTTTATAACTGCACAGACAGGAGACAGCAGAGACAGGGGAGAGAGAGCACAAGTACTAGAGCAGATAAGAGTGTGTGCCAGAGGCAGAGGGCAGAGAAGGAGAAAGACAAAAAGAGACAGGCCGTGTGACTGGTGCTCTTTTATGGAGGGTGTGTGCACAGGGAAAAGAGGAGAAAAGAGAGGCCGAAAAAAACAAAAGCAGCAGGGCGGCCCAGGAGAGCGCAGAAAGAGAGAACACGGGCAGCAGAGCGTGTGCACCGAGTGGGAGCGTGTGCAGCCAGAGGAGAGAAGAGATATATAGAGACAGAGATAGGAGAGATAGAAACAGACAGGGACAGGAGAGAGCACACGTGCAGTCCTGGTGCGGGAGAGAGAGTGGCAAGCACGGACAGAAAGGGCACAGAACCCGCTATAACACTCTATAGGGGGATAAGAAGGAGAAAAAAGAGAAAAGCAGAAGAGGCTGTGGAAAGGGG